>NC_081842.1:25667478-25969978 GCF_963259705.1 Myotis daubentonii | reverse complement strand
CCTCATGGGCCACTTAATTCTATCCACATCCAGGACACCTCACGTCCTTGGTCACTTGTCAAAATTTTAGCCACTTCTATTGCATAACTTGCTTCTGCTCTTATACAACAGACCTTTTCTTTTCTCTTGTGATATTGTCTATGCCTACCCTACCACTAATATTCCTTCAGAATGTTTATATGCGGCTTTTTATGGTCAGCATATTTCCTCAAATCTTTCTTCCTTTCTTTTTTAAACAATACTAGAGGCCCAGTGTATGAATTCGTGCACGGGTGGGGTCCCTTGGTCTGGCTGGTGATCGGGGCCGATTGGGGCTGTCTCGCCCAGTCCCTATCAGGGCCAATCAGGGCTGGCCAGCCGGGGGGAGGTACCATGGGAGGTTGGCTGTGGGAGCACACTGAGCGTCTGTCCCCTGGTGGTCAGTGTGCGTCATAGGACTGGTCTACTGGTCATTTGTTCTACCCGTCGTAACGGCCACTTAGGCTTATATATATATAGATTCTCACTCTCTTTTCCCTACCAAGAACCTTGATTCTCCCTGAGGACCTAGCATCCATTATAGCGTTTTCTAATGCTCATTACTCCAACCTCAAATTCCCAGTGTCTCACTAAGCACATGAAAGGGTCAGGAAATAAGAGCAGACAAATCAGAATTCTTCTCACAATGTCATTCATCCTTTTCAATCTCATGAAAAATCTCCTCATTTTTTATTCATACTGGCTAGCTATATATTACCTAGTGTTAGCAGCCAGGTCAAAAATTCTACATTTCTTGAGACCTTTTGCTCTTGGCACAAAATCTTCACCTACATTCTAATTCTATTCATTGCCATCAATGACCCATCATTCATGATTTCCTCTTATTTAAGTGCCCAAGGTCAGAGACATAGCATATAAAAGATTAGAAGACTTTGCAAAAACTTCTGTGTGTTTAAATGGAGAAAGCAAGTTGTCTATTATTTTTCTCTTATAGTTCCCTGATTTCTCTTGTCCTTTGTATTTATTTTCCTTAATTCCTTAAATTATTTACATGATTTTTCTCTGAACATTGTGTACCTTGTCCATATTTTTATAAAGAGTAGTAAGCAAAACTAGGCTTAATGCCCTTTAGGTTTCCTTTCTTTCTTCACTCTTCCTTCTGAAAATCATTGCAAAAGAGAATTTGAGGCATTGCTAATATTAAGTTTGATAACAGGATAAAAAAATCAAAGCATTTAGAACAAAGCAAAACTAGAAATAGAATAGTAAACAAAAATTATAAAGGAACAAACACTCCTGTACACATTCTCATCTGGGGTCAAAATTTGGTTCTGCATTCTCAGTGGTGAAAGCAAACGGTGAAGAGTAACCTCAATGACACCATGAGTTCATTTTTTCAGAAGAAATGCATCTTTGCTGGTAATAAAGTGTGGGCGAGATTTTTCTTGTGGGTATTCATTACATATTATCCAGTGTCCTCAACAACACCTGGAATGCAACTATGACATAAAACCTAAAATAGCTCTATCTTAAAGCTTTGCTGGCTGAAAACTGAGAAAATAGAGCTATTCAGTGAAAGCAATTCAGAAGGCATTCAATATAAAATGATAAGATATATAAATCTCTTTGGTCAAGTTTGATTCAGGATACATTTCAAACTGGAAAACTCATAGAACACCTGTTACCAACCACCTATCAAAAGCAAAACAATCAACAAAAAACGTATGCACACTTTAATAGCTGATAGCTCAATTTTGAAAATGAAATGTATTTTAATAAACATTTCCTTTATAATTAATCAAAGTGTGTGTAGACATATTTGGGGGACACCTGTATATATAATTTCAAGCACTGAAGAATTCTAAAATCTCAAGAACTCTGAAATAAAACCTGATTAAACCCTGGTCTATGAAATAAATTGGCCTATTTGTGTTCTTGCCTATAGCAATTAAATGCTGAAGCATTTCAGTTATGATCATCTTGGTTTGAAAAAAATTTGATCTCAAAACATCCTCCTTTGTTTCCGACAGTTATTGCATGACAAACTACATTAATATGTTCAATACAACTATGAATATGTTTTCTGCTTCTTCGATTATTTTCTTTCATTCTTATTCATCCATTGTGCTAATTATTGTATGCAGGATTCCTCTTGTTCTCTGAACAAATGCTGAATATGTTTAAATCATGCATGTACTCACCTTAGCTTTACCACCATTGTACCCATCAAACCAGATATTTTAAAGAGGAGCTTGCTTCTATCTATTGCCACATACAAATATCCCCAAACTTAGTGAGTAATAAAAACCATTATATTATGTTCACAGGAATAGAAAGAGGGCATAGTGTGGATGGCTTGCCACTGCTACACAATGCCAGGGCCTCAGATGGGACAGGAGTGGGAGGGGGGAAGAATGACTAAATGGCTGAGGGCAGGAATAAGATAAGCTTCTTCTCTCACCTGTCTGGCTGGGGTGACCCGACATGCCAACATTTGGCTTCATCGCAGCAAGATCCTGATTGGTTTGACTGTCTCCATGGTGGCTCAGGGTTCCAAGGATGAGTATTCCAGAAAATGGTGTAGAAGCTGCATGGTCCCTGTGACCTAACTTTGAGACCTCACGCAGCATCATTTTAAAAAAATATTTTTATTGAATTCAGAGAGGAAAGGAGAGTTAGAGAGAGACAAAAAGATCAATGATGAGAGGGAATCATTGATTGGCTGCCTCTTGCATGCCCTCTACTGGGGATGGAACTCACAATGCGGGCATGTGCCCTAGACTAGAATTGAACCTGGGACCCTTCAATCTGCAGGCCGACACTCTATATCCACTAAGCCAAACCAGCTAAGGCTATAAAGTATTTTTTTAAATATAGGCAATCAAATGAAAAACTATCTATAGGACATCTAGCCTTTTAAAATCTTAACATATTTATTTTTCACTTTGCTTTAGAGATAATTTTTAAAACATAATAGACAGAATCAAGTCACCCTATGTAAAATTTTAACCCCATCTTGCCTTCCCAGAATTAATGACTACAATTTATTTGGAGTCCATTATGGCATATTTTTAAAAACCTATTATTACATATGCATACAGCTATAAAAATATATAGTAATGCTTTGTATTGTTTTGAACTTTCTATACACAGAAATAGATTGAGCACTTTCTCTATACCCAATACTGTTTAAAACACTTCACATTTTCAATTTAGATTAAAAAAAAGTAATGTCCTATGAATAGAAAATGCCACACACACACACACACACACACACACACACACACACACACTCCATTACAGATGAGAAAAATAAATTAGGCAAAGAGACATTTGCAAAGAACTATGAAGGTCTGAGATTTCACCTTACTTAAAAGCTAACAAGTTAGCCTGCCGAAGATTCACAGATACACACAGAAGCCAGGAGACTCCTGGGTTAGACAGTTTATTGCTCATGGTAATAGGAGTAGCCAGCATATCAGCATTTACTGCACTGGTTCCCTGAATCCAGTTCCCACAGGGCTTCCCAAGGAGGGTCAGATAATACCTGCATATGCAGGAGACTGTATTCTACAAGAGGAACAGGGAGCTGAGGAGACCTTTACTAATATTCTGTAAGCATGCCTGCCCCTTGCTCCGAGGAAGACACCGTATCTTCAAAGGCTGTTTACTATACAAGAATCCTTGAAAAGATAGTTCTAAGCCAAGTGCTTCCCTCACAAGATCTGCAGATATGCAGCAGACCCACTGAGAGTTGCTTGCCAGTTAGATAAAGCAGCTTGCTCCAGGCACAAAACCATAAGGTTGTAACAGGTTTGAAACACTAGAGACTGATGCCATGGCCCAGGCTCTTGACTACAATGTTATCCAACCTCTTCATCAGCAAATAAGAATTCCTGTTTTTAAATCAGTGCCCGATATTGGAATGTCTTTTTTTTTTAATTTTAATCTAGTAAGATTAGTGATGAGTTGGAGCAAAATATGTTTATTAGCCATTTGGTTTTCCTTTACATGCCCTTCCTGATGCACTGCTTAGCAATTTACTGCTATTTACTTATTTTTCTTTTTGTCCTTAACTGACATATAGAAATTTTTGTAAATACTGGAGAGCAAAACCACATTGTTTGTGTGCTTTGGAAAAAATCTTTTCCTTTCTGTGGCTTGCCCTTTTGTTTATACCAGGTAGGATCTTGTGTTCCATAAATAAAAATAAATGTAAAAGCATTATATTAATTGTAAGCAAATTAGTTGTTTTCCTTTATGACTTGTGCTTTTTCTTTCTGTAGAATTTATTTCTTAAAAGTATTTTCTTTTGTCCAGTCTATAAACTTATCTTTAGATGTTTCTTCAAAATACTTATTTTTTGTATTTTTTTTAAAAGGTAGGTCTCCAGTCTTCAATGATTTTTGGTCAGGGATGACTGTTTTGTTTTGGTAAGCATCAGAATGCCTAAATGTTTACTTAAAGTTATTCTAAATTTTATACACCATGAATGACAGCTTATCTCTGATAGCAGCTGTCAGTCACGATTCAAAAATAGAAAAGAAGAAAAAGAATGAGGACCTCTAAGCCTCAAATAGTGTTTCTAACTCATTTTTTTTATTATTATTTGTGAGCTATTGAGAAACATATTCCAAGGGAATTGTAAGAGTGATTATACAGTATGAAAAGTTAGATAAAAGTAAATAGTTATAATGTATAGCTTTCTTATTCATGTTATATATCATGTTTTTAATCATGTTATATATAGATGGCAATCTTTCAAAACAAACAAAAAACAAAGGTAAACCACTAGAAACTCCATTCAAATGTTAAAATAAGTATCAGAGTTCTAGTGTAATACAGATTGTAAATATCACATTTTTTTCTAAACCCATACTATTTGATCTTTTTGTCAAAATAAATTCATAATTAATAGCAATTCCATGGCTATCAATTCAAAATTTATCTATCACTACCTCTTTAAGCTTTTATTCTCACAAATTTATAACATAGGAAAGATGACATGATACATGGTAACCTTTTCATTTTTATTTGTTTTGACTTGACTTAATTTTACATTTCAGGACTGCATGCCATTCTTTGTTTTTTTTTCTTGTAAGCTAGCTAATCATCTGCATTGAATGTGAATGCTTATAAAGCAGCAGAAATCAACTAATTATGGCTCAATTTGGCTATATGTGACATAATTTCATTTCTGTACTATTTCTCTTATGGAATGTCACACTAACTTAAGCTGTTACTTTTTAGAAGGAAAGAAAAATGATGACCAGCGTGGAATTAGAGCCATTATGTTTTAAGTGCCTTGAATTTTCAAATTTAAGAATAGCATAAAGAATATACTATTAGTTTGAATCTGTAAAAATAGACAATTTATATTTGTCTGTAGGAATTATAGATAAATTTTGTTTTATTTTCATGCGTTTTAGTATTTTTCTAGATTTTCTATAGTTATTAATATTATTTTACTAAGACATAATATTATTAGTGGAAAAAGTATATTTGGTTTGAGAAATAAACGTTGATAAATTTATTCATTATCTCTGCCAAATATTTATATAGAGTTAAACACAATAATGGGGTTAGAGGCACCATGCCCTGTGCAGTAAAAATTCCACATATAACTTCTGACTTTCCAAAAACTTAACTACACAACACCCGTGGTATAGCAGGAAACTGGTTCTGGGACCCCCACAGATAAGGAAAATCCACAGGTGCTCAAATCCCATATGTAAAATGGTGCAATACAAGACATACAGTTGTCCCTCCACATCCACAACTGGTTGGATCTGTGGACTCAAAACTAGGTATACAGAGGGCAGACTGTATATTAATTAAAAATAATTCACAGTGTTCAAGAGTCAACTTTACTCTGACAATTTCATGATAGGAAGAATATAGAAGACATGTTATGTAAATTTAATTTTCAAAATGAAAGATGTAAAGAAAATGTTGAAACTCTAACAAAAATCATAAATATTTTAGCAATAGAGAGATATAGCATTCACTAGAGATATGATTTAACATGGAAAAAAACAGCAATTGCCCCAAGTATATCTACAAATTCAATACTGTCAAAAATCAAAATTTTGGTTGGAACACATATTGCTCCTTGTAAAAAACATGAAAAAAGTACATAAAGAACTAATTTGAGTTAAAAAAATAAATAGAGACACATTCTTTATATCAGATAGTAAGCCATAATGCAAAGACCAATTAATGGGTGTTGTGTGAAATATCACATAAAGAAACAAATGGAACAGAATATAGAATTCTTATTGATATGTAGTTGATATATTTGAAATTATAGTAATGATGATAACACAGAGCAATTGGAATTATAGATTGCTTAGTGTTGTTATTGGGAGAACTAACATTCTCTGCAGCATATAGTCTTTAACAGACATAGTATACAAAAGATTAAACATGGATTAAAGCTTGAAAGCTTTTATAGAAAAATAAGGCAAAATAGTAGAAGAACCTCATCTAGGGGTAGGATAGATTTATTTTCAAAGATCCCAAAGCACAAAATCTGTGGGAAAAATAAGAATTTGAATCAATATTAAGGATTTCTGTTTAACCACAAAGTTTAAATTGTTTTAAAGAAGATCTCGTGAGTACTACATCCTATGTGTTTGTGCATATTGCTAACTGTGATTATCGCCAAGAACTTCTGTAGGATTTGTGTCACTGCCTTCTCACATCAAGTGCTATTATAGAGATTTTCCCTTCTGGTATGTGATTTTTGGCCCAAATACCCCCAAGAAATCTTTAAAGTCCAAAAAGTTAACCAGGGATGAATCAGTGTTGCGTGCACCTGGATCAACTTTATATAAGACTCGGTCTGAGGAAATCTTTCTTCTGTAACCTTTAATATACTCTCCCATCTTTCCTTCAAGGACTCAGTTATGTTTACTAAAATCTCCTTTTCCTTCCATAGCTACCATTTCCCCAAATTCATTTTGCTTGATTTTCTCATGCCTGTACTATACATTCCTGTTTTCAACATTGTTGTTTTCATTTATTCTGATTCTAGCATGACTTTATTATTGTGTCTTCTGTTTATTCTAACATATCCCACTTTCATCTCTTTCTAGGCCATATCACCCCTTCTTATAGTTCTTATCACAAGGAATGATGTATGATTCACAGAATAGATGAGGTTGCATTTAGAAAATTTAATATATATATTGCCCTAGCTGGCTTGGCTCAGTGGATAGAGCATCAGCTTGCGGACTGAAGGGTCCCAGGTTCGATTCCAGCCAAGGGCACATGCCCTAGTGGGGGGCATGCAGGAGGCAGCCAATCAATGATTCTCTCTCATCATTGATGTTTCTAACTCTCTCTCCTTCTCCCTTCCTCTCTGAAATCAATAAAAATATATTTTTTAAAAAAGAAAATTTAATATAATTACTGAGGATGTCCAAAGCAAAAACTGCCTGCCTAATTTCCATGGCATGGATCTTACCAATGAAAAAATGGCAGACCATGATTGAAGCAAATGTTGATGTTGACACTACTGATGATTATTTGCTTTGTCTATTCTGTGTTGGTTTCACTAAAACACACAACAATCAGATTCAGAAGGCCTGTTATGCTCAGCAGCAACATCATCTTCTGCCAAATTTGGAAGAAGATGATGAAAATCAGGACCCAAGAGGTGCAGACAAATGACTTGAAAGAAGTGGTCAATAAATTGATTCCCGCTAGCATTGGAAAAGACATAGAAAAGACTTGACAATCAATTTATTCACTCGATAATGTCTGTGTAAGAAAAATCAAATGCTGAAAAAGCCCAAGTTTGAATTAGGAAAACTCTTGGAAATTAATAGTGAAGGTAGCAGTTTTGAAAAGCTACTGGGGATGAGACAGGTGCTAAGTTGAATGAACTGATGGAGGTGAGCCTCCAGTCCAAGAAACTGTTTAAACTTCAGACTTTTAATGGTGACAAATTGTATTTGTGGAAAAAAATAAATTAGGTTGGGTGCACCCTAATTTAATATGACCGATGTCTTTATGAAGAGAAGAGACAGACTGAGACAGACAGAGAGAATACCATGTTATAACAGAGGCACAGACTGAGGTAATGTGTATACAAGACAAGAAAACCAAAGCTTGGCAGCAACATCAGAAGTAAGAGACAGACAGGGACAATTCCTCTGCTGGGCTTCAGAGAGATTTGGACGTCTAGCCTCAATAACTATGAGATAATAAATTTACTATTGTTTAAAGTCATCAAACTTGCCTATTTTTTTTTTTTGACAGCCCCAGACAATTAATACGCAGAGGATCATGATTACTTTGTTTGGAGACCTGCCAACCTGCGATCACGTGCAATCAGTATTTATGGTTTGCCAAAACTATCTATGCTTCATTTGCTTTGTAATGCCTCAATAATAGGAAATTACTTCATGAATCATTTTATAAATAACTATTAAAAATATATCAATATTTGTGTACATTAGATTGAAGATACAATCAAAATGTCACTTAAAACCTGAAGAGACACAAAAAGGTATTTCATTTATTATTGCTAGGTGAATGTATATTACATTTTAGTGCCATTTGCCAAAAATATTTAAATGTTTTCTTTTTTTTTATTATTATTATTTTTTTTTGTTTATTTATTTTTTTTTAATTAAATCTTTATTGTTCAGATTATTACATTTGTTCCTTTTTTTTTCCCCCCATAACTCCCCTCCTCCCAGTTCCCGCCCCACCCTTCGCCCTCACTCCCCACCCACTGTCCTCATCCATAGGTGCACGATTTTTGTCCAGTCTCTTCCCACATCTCCCACACCCCTTTCCCCCCCAAGAATAGTCAGTCCATTCCCTTTCTATGTCCCTGATTCTATTATAATCAACAGTTCATTCTGTTCATCAGATTATTTATTCACTTGATTCTTAGATTCACTTGTTGATAGATGCATATTTGTTGTTCATAATTTGTATCTTTACCTTTTTCTTCCTCTTCCTCTTCTTAAAGGATACCTTTCAGCATTTCATATAATCCTGGTTTGGTGGTGATGAACTCCTTTAGCTTTTCCTTATCTGTGAAGCTCTTTATCTGACCTTCAATTCTGAATGATAGCTTTGCTGGATAAAGTAATCTTGGTTGTAGGTTCTTGGTATTCATCACTTTGAATATTTCTTGCCACTCCCTTCTGGCCTGCAAAGTTTCTGTTGAGAAATCAGCTGACAGTCGTATGGGTATTCCCTTGTAGGTAACTGAGTTTCTTTCTCTTGCTGTTTTTAAGATTCTCTCTTTATCTTTTGCTCTTGGCATTTTAATTATGATGTGTCTTGGTGTGGTCCTCTTTGGATTCCTTTTGTTTGGGGTTCTCCGAGCTTCTTGGACCTGTAAGTCCATTTCTTTCACCAGGTGGGGGAAGTTTTCTGTCATTATTTCTTCAAATAGGTTTTCAATATCTTGCTCTCTCTCATCTTCTGGCACCCCTATAATTCTGATGTTGGTACGCTTGAAGCTGTCCCAGAGGCTCCTTACACTATCCTCGCATTTTTGGATTCTTTTTTCATTTTGCTTTTCCGGTTGGATGTTTTTTGCTTCCTCGCATTTCAAATCATTGACTTGATTCTTGCGCTCCTCTGGTCTGCTGTCGGGCGTCTGTATAATATTCGTTATTTCAGTCTGTGTGTGCTTAATTTCTAGTTGGTTCCCCAATATAAGATCGAGGGTCTTATTAGTTTTCGTGTAGATCTCATTAAGTTTATCGGCAGCTTCTAAACAGTTCTTGAGAGACCTTAAAAGTGTGGTTCTGAACTGTATTTCTTCCATTGACAATTTTGTCCTGTTTCTTTGTCTCCGCATTTTGTTATGCTTCCTTGGTGCACCCCCTAGTGGTCTTTGTTCGTAGTCTTATAGATAAATCTTGATTGTTGTAGCTAATTCCAGGGAGGGTTTGACCTCCAGGCCAAGTGGCTATGAGAATCAGCTGTGTCAGCAGTGAGAGAACTTCTGTCCTCTAGGGAGGTGCTAATCTAGCCTTTGCCTGAGGCTATCCGGCAAATGCCTCTGTGCAGGGCTTGGGCGGGGCGGGTCGAACAGGATCAACAGGGTGGGCCGGAGAGAGCAGTTATGGCGGCTCTCAGTCCTGTCCCAAGGGGCTCTGCCTCTCTGAGTCCCAGCACCCGCTGCAAAGCTTGGAGAGAAAGCTGCACTCGCTCTGACCGAAGCCAGACAGTCCCGCTTCTCCCGTTTGAGTCTGGGTCCCTAAAGACTCGCCCGGATCTGGTGCTCAGAGTCTGCGACTCCCTCCCGATTGAAAACAACAACCGCGCCCTCCGCCGCCAGCCCGCTCCGCGCACTCCGCACCTCAGAATTTGACTTCAGCACTGCGCCTCCTCTGAGTGTCCATATGCGTTTCTCTTTCCTCCTAGTTGTAGGACTTCCACTCAGCCAGCGTTCCTGTGGTTCTGGGTGATGTCCCTTCCGTTTTTTGGTTTCACTTTTGAAGTAGTTGTTCAAAGCAGCAAACTCCGGCGTTAACCTATGCCGCCATCTTGGTTCTCCCCGAAAAATCTTCTTAAATGTTTTCTTAAGCAGGCAATATGTTATTACAGAAGCCCATTTCAACTGAAGGGGGGTTTGGATGAAGGATATAGGGGTTCGCGCGGAACTTGAGAACAGGAAGTAAAGCTGAGCCTTCCGTGGAAAGAGACCTGGGAAGTAGACAAACAGTAACCACAGAATCTACTTTCATTTAATTTCCCCCTCTCTTCTCAGAGGTTGAATGGTCTGTCATTCCTGCTTTTCTCTGCTCACCTTTACTTTTACAGATTAGAATTCTCTGCTGACTTAGCCATTTGTACATTGTCCTAATGTCCACCCCAAAACTGCCATCTCAGCTCCTAAATCTACTTGATCTTACAGATCCTGTGCCTGGAACTTAGTGTCTATGCTGTAAGTTACAATTCCTGGTGGAGAGAAACAGATAGACCTGGCTTAAGCTAGACATTTGTCTCTGATCCTATAAACTAAGGCCAAAGGATTGAGTTTACGTGAAACACACGACTGCACACTGAAGGGTTATGGAAAGGGCAGAGTTTTAAAGAAAGAGGAGTGAGAACAAGAATGGAATTTCTAACACAAAATTTTAAAGCATTATAGATTTCATATTGTTATTGTTTTATTAAAAGCTCATTAGGATAAACTTGTTATACTTTATTTTGTTCTTATTTAACTTTAAATTTAAGTATCAAAATCTAGGCAATGCTTCAAAACTGTTTGCATTGATAACTATAGTTACATAATATAGTGAGAAAAGTAACTAAGAGTTGAATTCCGAAAACCTAGAGACCAAGCCCACCACCACTCACTAGTCACAAGTTCCTGGGAAAGTCATATAATCTCTCTCACCTTCACACTTCCTATTTGTAAAATCTAAGTAAAAATAAGTCTGCTTTAAGTGGTTAATGTAGATCCAAAAAGTTCATGTATAGGAAAAGGCCTCAGAGATTAAGTGCTATATATGCTAAATAGGACACCATATTACTTTGTTATAATCCCCATAACAGCTTATACATAGTCTGCAATTGTTCAGTGTTTGGATGTCACCTGTTCATTGCCCAATGCCCATTTGTATTATAACTTTCTTTTTCTGCTGCTGTCATAGACTGAGTTAGTTCAGTTTGTTTTAGCTGCATGGAACATAAAATGACTCTTGCTTAAATAAGCCTATGAAGAACTGAATTAAATAACACAATCCAAGTCCTGCCCAAGTATCAGAATGAGCAGGATCCAAGCTACTCACTAGAGACTTTGGCATATTCGCTTCACTAGAGAGCAATGTCACATGACCAAAATCACATTTCTTCTGTGGGTTACTCAGTTCAAATAGTTTCACATTTCAGCCAAGGCAAATGATGGGTAAAATGTCTAACTTTGAATCTGTCAGCATCACAGAGTGGAAATACAGTTCCTGAGACTGATATATTGGTGACAGGTTCAAGAGGGCAAAATCAATGAGACAGAGCATTATCTCAAGAAGTATCCTATATAATAAAAGCCTAATATGCAAATTGTCTGCCAGGCAGTCGTTCGACCAGGAGTTCAACTGTGCGTAATGACATGTGCTGACCACCGGGGGGGGGGGGGGCGGGGGGGCGGTGCAGAACGCGGTGGGCATTGGCAGTGCGGCACTGGCAGTGGGCGGGAGTGAAGGTGCTGCCGGCCCTGATGGACCCCAATGAGAGCAAGATTGTGGCGAGATGGTGGAGCAGGTGAGCAGGTGGTGCCAGGTGAAGGCGGGTGTGAGTGGGGGCCTGATTGCCCCACTGATCACCCTGCAGACGGTGACCAGCTGTGGTGGCAGGAGGCGGAGCTGCCACTCAGCTCCCAGGCGCTGAGGGAGCCAGGTGGGGGGCCCGGCCCCAACTGATCGCCCTGCAGGTGGGATGATGGAACAGGTGAGGGGGTGACACCAGGCCAAGGCGGGGTGCCAGGTGGGGCTGCAGGGCTGTGAGGCTAGGCGCACGAGCTAGGGCCCGATATCTGCAGGTCATCCAGAAGGATCCCACCCGTGCACGAATGAATTTGTGCATCGGGCCTCTAGTCTACTATAATTGAGCAACAATTATTTTGATCATCCAATTTTGGCTTTGTACTCCTAGCCAATATCGATTTTTTTTCTATATTGAATTTCAATTATCCTACGGAATTTGCCCATAACCTTTTCCCCTGATTCCATGGGTTCACTCATCTCTGTATCTTTCTGTACATGGCTTAATTATATCTGTATATTTATTAGTTATATGTTTCTATCTCAGTATACATATGGTCTCCTAATACAAGTTCAAGTAACAACTAGACCCTAAGAAATCAAATGCAAATTCAAATTAATGGCAGTGATAGAAAAGATTCTGGTTTGACCCAATCAGGGCCAAGTGTCTATTTAGCTGTGCCTGGGAGATAAGTCACAATGCCAGCTGGCTATGCAGCAGTGATGCTGGAGGGGCCATAAAAAGGGGCGGTGCATTTAAGAGCTGTGGGTGATTAATTTCCTTAAAGAAAAAGAACAAACGGGGCAGGCACACAGAAGGTGAGGACGATAAGCTCTAACACCAGAGCAATATTTATAGGCATCTCCATCTGGATATCTGTGACCTCATTAAATTCAGTCTGTCCCAAAACTGAGCTCATTATCTTCATGAGGCCTCCAGCCTTTTGTATTTCCACTTAATACATCACTATTCTCGGGCCCCCACACTTAAAATGTTATGGTATATTCTGACTTATTGTCTCTATTATCCCAAACACCCTTTCCACTCAATTAACAAGTTAAGTCATTTTTTACTTTTCTTTTTCACATATCTTTTCTTGTAGCCTCCTCACCACAAAATATGGGAGGAATCTCTTCTTAATATAAGAAGTCTTTGCCAGATTTCTGGATCTCTCCTCTATTACATATCACATTCTGACACGTTATATTTTTAATGGTTTTCATCATGATTTTCCTTTATGTTCATTAAAGAAGAGAGAGAAAAAAAGAAACAAACAAAAATAGAAACAAGAAAGAAAGGAAACAAAGAAGGAAGGGAGGAATGTAGGAGGGAAGAAAAAAAGGATGGAAGAAAGGAGGAAGTGTTTTAAACTTTTTGAGGACATTTCTTTTTTAAAAAACATTGATTTTTTACAGAGAAGAAAAGAGAGGGATAGAGAGTTAGAAACTCTCTCGATGAGAGAGAAACACCAAGCAGCTCCTGCACACTCCCTACTGATATGTACCCACAACCAAGGTACATGCCCTTGACCGGAATCGAACCTGGGACCCTTGGGTCCACAGGCCGACACTGTATCCACTGAGCCAAACGGTTAGGGCTTTGAGGACACTCCTTAAAGAGATTGTATGAATTATTACTCTTCTCAAGACCAGCAAAATACACAGAGGGTATAGGTAAAAGCAAGAGTTCTTATAATATTAAGACCAAGTAGTTTTTAGGACAGCCCACAGATTATTTGAACCCTGCTTTGGGAATCCATAAGTATTCTATAAATAGAATGTACAACAGAGAAACAAGGTTCTCTCATTGATTCCCCATAAAAAGAAAAATTTGCTCAAGGTGGGTTGATACATGCATTTTTACCTAAAACCCAATAAATTCCATTTCCTTCCTCAACTCCAGATCCTAGAGAATCCTCTTTTCTTCCAATAAATGCACTTCGAAGACAAGAAAACGTGATAGAAACTTCATCAATGCCACGGCCTCCCATGAAGAAATAAAGCAAAAACAAAGCCAGGGTCTTGCTTGGATGAAAAGTTGCATTTTCCAAAGGAAAATGTCACTATAACTAAAATGTCAGTCATTAACTGTGACCCAATTTGGACCCTTTACTTCTCTCAGTTATATTAGCCACTTCTCTTTTTTCTCTGCTCAAACAGGTAAGGGTCAGAGACACAAACAAGAGATGGTGGTAGGCTGAGGTTCAGAAGTGCTTCCCATCCCACACCCAGAGGCAAGATTTTCTTCCCACTTGTGGTAGGAGCTTAATAGATATAAACAGCTGAAAATTAATTTTGGAACCTAGATGATACCATTTGCAGTCTCTAATGGTAATCATCTCATATATCCTCTAATATACATGAATAAGTGAGAAAATTTTCAAGAACCAATTCTTTTGACCCTTGACTATCTTCGCCTGGCATAACCTAGTCCCTGGTTTCCTCAGAAACTGAGTTTCCTCTCAGAAATACAATGGCTTGTATGGAACGACATTGCTTACAAAGGTGGTAGTAGTGGAAAGGGCAGGGGACTCTGGAAATTTACTCCTCTTACAGGTAACTAAAAAATAATGCATAGCATTATTTAAGAGCATCACTAGCTCTTTAAAGGCCTTAATTCCCCTAGAAATGGGTGGTAACCTTCAACTGGTTCTATTTCCTCTTCTAAGTGTTGTGTAAATTATATGGACAAAGCGGACTACATGACTTTTTATTTTTTTCCCCCCGAGAAAATAGCACTTCCTTGGAAAAAATCCCTGGAGACTTCTAAGACCATTCCTCTGTGAGGAGAAATTTGGGGCAGATCCTGTGCATGGTGAGGGGATACATGTACTGTAGTAATGAAACCCTGTGAAGAATGGGATAGATAAGTCTCAATATATTCAATATTAAAGATATTCTGCTTGGAAACATTTGGGTTTGAAAAGGATCATACAATAACACCCTTTAGCACTCACTTTGTATAGGTAATATATGCTGATGGACTACATGAAATCCCACTGCAGACCTGTAAGAGAAGGGTGGTTGAAAATATTTAGAAATATTCTCTTCAGATATCTGTAAGGTTAATTCTGTTTTGTGAATATTAATTCATTCTGTTACAGTTTAACTAAAATAACCATTTATGTATATTATTGGTGGTGCAAAGGACGACCAAAGCAATATCATCCTCAGCAAATGTTTTGCTTCTCATACTCATGTGGCCGCAACGTTGGCATGAAGAAAACTTAATAGAGTTACTTTATTACATTTTAATCCTAGATATTATGGTCTGCCAAGAGCATTAAAGTGTTCCTGCAGAAATAAAGCCTCCCTACAAGCCTTGAAATTAAGTTTTTGTTGGAGTGCTTATAAGCTAAAAGTCATAAGGGATAATTAAATGTACACACGACAGCAGGTCAGAAAGAAAACGCTGGCTGTCTACATGTAATCACTGACTAAGTTGTTTTGATCCAAACCTTTATTTTTGGCAAACCACCACCTACACGACAATAAAATAACAATCACCCAGCGAGGACGGAAATAGCTCCTAATGCCTGCCTAGGGAGGAAGCGGGCATGTGAAGGAAAAGTGAAAGGACATTTCACCACTGAGCAGAATAAACAGCCACAGAGTGAAGGTCTTCGCCACCTTTGGAGGCAGCCTCCAACCCGGCAGTGAACCTAGAAGATCGTATTTTCCCATTTATAGTCGCACAAAGCATTCATTCAGGGAACACAGGCTTTTATAAGAGCACTTTGTGATAGGATTTTTATGGATGGCATTAGAAGAGGCGTTAGGAGAGTTATAGCAGTAGAATGTGTACAGACTCCTGAAATAGTAAGTAAAACAAACAAAAATGACAACCCGCCACCACAAAGCAAACAAAAAAAACCAAAACCTTTTCTCGCCATTCGTGGTTCAGAGACACTATAAGGAAGGAGCCAAAAAAATAAAGAAAAATGTAAATAATAGTATTATGGTGATCTCACTGGAAAAAAAAAAAAGAGTTGTGAAATATTTTTAGGATGTTTATTTTTCAACACATTTATTAAGCTCCTACCACTAAGTACCTGGCATGGAAGATGAAGCCCATTAAGCCTACTTTTCAGTGAACTGGACATAATACAGTGAATTGCTTTCACAATGTGATTCACACAGTATATGCTCATGTTTTAGTTGGCATGGCAATACTTCAAGTTAAAGAAATCCCTTCATTTTTATAAGCCCTTCTCCAGGCGAGAGGATCCCGTTTACTTTGGTCATGACAAGGCTGGCTGCCCATATTGGGCTGTCCAGCTGAGCGGGACTTCTTCTCTTGTTCAGGCATGTCACACTGTAGAAACCTGAGGAAAACCAGGTTTCTCTCTCTCTCCCTTCCTCTCTGAAATCAATAAGAATGTATTTTTTAAAAATGAAACCACGTCACAAGCTAATTCCAATGTATAGCCAGGATTGGAAATGACTGAGCTCTACTGGCAGGATAGAAACGGGGGACTCTCACCAAACTCAACTCTAAGTAACCGGCGGGGAAAAAAAAAACATTCCAGTGCTGCATGGTGGACACAGCACAGTTGATGGTGGCAGGGACAGAGTTGTTGCATGTTTGCTTGTACGTGTGTTTGTGGAAGAGGCAGCTTAGAGTCATACAACTCCACTGGCTATGGGGAGATTAGACACCTGTTCCACCTTCAGTAGATAAACAGGAGTAGAGATGTATTTCTATGAGGAAAATAGAAATGTTAAGGTTAAATAGATCTGGGGGTGAGTTTTAGGGAATAAACACAAAGGCCAGTTTACCAAATCTGAGTATAAAACTTAGGAGGCCAGTGGAGCAAAAGTTTAAACAGCTCTGATGTGAGGAATGAGCATGGAAAGCTATCGAATTAGATTGGACCTTTTACTTCCTCTTTTGCTCTATTTGTGTGTGCTACTCACAATAATAATGATTTACTGACTAAGCAAGTTGCACAGAGCATTCATTAAATGACATTCATTTGCTCAACCACTACGAAAACAGGTATATTTGCTGTTGTCCTCTCGGTGCCTGGTTGTGAATGTTTATGCTAGTAAATTATCACAGAAGAGAGTAAACAAGATAGAATAATAAATCCTTCCCAGTTTACCTACAACCTAGGCTCACAGTTGTCTGTGTCTCTGTCTTTTGCTTGTTAGCTCATTTTACTTCCTGTGATTTCGTATTGAAGAGACTTAATGATACTATTTACCTTTAGCCAGAATATTTAACCTCACACAATGCAGCTTTCCCCATAACTAGAACATGAATTTACACAGTGCACATTTCCCATCTCCATTGACTAATGTATGCTCTAATACAACACTGATCTCACTGTCCATACCACAGAAATTTATATCTTCTTAGTTTTATTTAAATGACATACTCTTTTATTATGTAAATCACAGGATCAGATAAAGTGGATAATGTAGAGAAAATAATGTTAATGAAAGTGGTTACCTTCTCACTGATGCAAGCAAATTAAAAGGATGGATACTGAGCTCTCCTACATGCCAGACAGTATATGGGATCGGTGGCTCTCCAGCTTAGTGTGTGTCAGAATCACTGAGAAGGCTCATTAATACACAGAGTGCTAGTTCTCCCCGAGCTTCTAAATTGGTAGGTGTGAGATGAGCCCAAGAATTTGTATAAAATACTATACAATGGTTTGCTACTGCAAAGCTCTTCCTTACTCCATAGTCAGTAATGTCATCCTGGTAGATTGAAATTGGCCGTGATGGAAGTATTTATAACACATAAATCCACAAATGCTACACATCAGGGATTCTTTCCCTCTCCTTCCTTCCATCTTTCTCCCATGAACAAGTTTTTAAACATTTCCCAGCAAATCACTGAGGACATTGGAATTTCTTTGAAAGCTCAATTTCTGGCTCACATGTTTAATTGTTGTTAAGAACCAATGATCTATGGGGAAAATTCTAGTATGAAAGACAGACAAATACATAGTACTTGGTGTAGTAATACATAATGTTATTTATAATCGGGGGAAGAATATTTATTATCTTTGCGGGGGGCGGAACTAATGGAGTAAGTTTGGTTTGAGCTTAGATTTGAATGCTGTGTAGGACTTAGAAAGGCACAAAGAACATTTGGAAAGAAAGAAGACATTTCTGTTGAGTGCAATCAACAGCAAAGGGACATGTTTGGGGAACACATTAATTTCGGATTAATTCCATCAAGGCCAATATACATTATTGAAATGATAGTACTTGCCTAATATCTTTCCCACTAGACCAGGGGCGGAGACTCTTTTTCCTGCCAAGGGCCATTTGGATATTTAATATCATTTGCTTGATATAATTCACTTAATATAAATTTATATTGCTATGAAAAAAGCTCCTAGATTTATTGAATTTCAAGTCCCGCCTGAAGTTTGCTCAGCAGGGCCAGACAAAATGATTTCATGGGCTTTAAATGGCCTGCAGACATTCTCCATCCTCGCACTAGACTTTAGGCTCCATAAAGGCAAGAATTTTGCCTGCCATGGTATACCAAGCCCCTAGTAGAATATCTGGTACATAGTAGATACACAATAATATTTGCGTATGAATGAATGAATGCACATCAAATTGACCTAACCATAAAGTAAAAATGAGTTATTGCTCAAAGAAACTGGATCTATAATATGGAATTAGGTACTTAATTCTTCTCTGGACAAAAACAACTACAATTACCTGTGACAAAAAAGATTTGACAGTTAAAGATGCCTGAGAAGGAACAAAGATTTGTAGAAAGAAAAAAAAAAAAAAAGAAAGAACAATGATTTTTGGAGAAAATACAGGAGTCAAGATTTAAATTTTAAGAAACTGTAAAATCTGGCAATTTTTATGAAAAAAAAAATTGTAAGGACTAATGAAAATGGTATATTTCTTTTATACCTTAAAATACTTATTGGAGTCTACCATTTAGAGTACACATTCAGTTATTAGAGGTGGATATCACTAACCCAAGATGAGAAAATGGTGAATGTCATTTGATTTGCAGCAATAATTAGAAAGTTAGTTCTCTACTTGATTTACTAAGAAGTATCTTTAATATATAATCTATTTAAACCAAGTACAGACACAGAGTTTTAATGAAAAAAACATTGCTCACTGATTGTGTACTCAAATCTGTCATAGGCTAATATCCACAAAGCCTTCAAAATTCAAAGGTAAAATTCATATAAACAGTAATAGACAGGGAAAACACATAAAACTATTTTATTTAAGATCACATCTCACCTAAAACAAAGAAACTCGTTGTAAGTAAAAAACAAATAAACAAAAAATAACTAAAGCAGGAAGACAGAAAGAGGTAGAGTTCTACTGATTTTTTAAAAAATTAATTAGCGATGGAAAATTTCCAAATATTTGAAAAGTAAACAGCACACTTTTAAATAACTCATGGGTCAAAGAAGAATTGCAAGAGAAATTTTGAACAAAATTAATGTAAAAAACAACATAGACATTGTGGGATTTAGTAAAAGAAGTACATAGAGGGAAATTTATAACATTGAATGCATCTCTCTATGTAAATGCCAAGCAACCGAATGGTGGAACGACCAGAGGTGGGGTTGACCAGCCAACTGCCTGCGGCTCCTCCCCCTGACCACCCCTAATCAGCTTCCCCAGCCCAATCACTGAAGTGTGACCTTCAGTGATTCTAAGTAAGTAAAAGCTCTCCAGCCTTCATAGACCAGGAACCTGAATGACGAGTGATCAGGAGGAAAACTGCTCACAGTCTGGACTGTCAGTCAGGTGTCCAGGAGAGGTGCCCAGCACAACCACCCTCTTCCTGCGTCCTCTCTCCACTGCTTACTACCAAAGAGGGCAGGACATCACACCATGGCCTCTCTTTAGAGGGTTTGTCAGAGGGAACTAAACCACATTACCTGTCTAGGGAAGAAGTTTAGAAACGAAAGCTGTAAGTGTCCCTGACACTAAAGAGCCTTTGAAGCTTCAACTCATCTGAAAGCCAACAGCAATTGTGTATACACCCTGCAAAGATCTTTGATACTAATAACTCCCCTGGCTGACCCCACCCCCGATCCACCCACTCCACCCCGATCAGGGGTGGCCAGACTTCACCCGTGCACCAGGCCTCTAGACCTATCTAATAGACAAACATGGTAATTGACTGTGCCTTTTGCTATGCCTCCCATTGGCTAATCAGCAAGATATGCAAATTAACCTAACCAAGATGGCGGCCGCAGCCATGCAGCTGAAGAGAGCAGGAGGCTTGCTTGCTCCAGTGATGGAGGAAGCCAAGGTTCCCCGCCTGCCGCGGCCCGGCTCTGAGCTCCAAAAGCAACAAAGTTTCAATTATAGGAGCTAAACAAACCCCAGATACCTGCGTTCAGCAGGCCGTGGCCTCAGAGCTGGAACGAGCAGGAGCCCGGCTCTCAGCTCCAGTGACAGAAACAAAGTTTCAATTATAGAAGATAAATAAATACCAGAAAAAAAAAGAAAAAAGAAAAAAAGGAGAGGCTGGGAGTTTCAGTCGCCGGCCAGCCTGAAAACGACCCTCAGTCACTCACCCAGACTGGCCAGGCACCCCAGTGGGGACCCCCACCCTAAAGGGGGTGTGACCAGCTGCAAACAGCCATCAGCCCCTCACCCAGGCTGGCCAGGCACCCCAGTGGGGACCCTCACCCTGAAGGGGGTGTGACCAGCTGCAAACAGCTATCAGCCCCTCACCCAGGCTGGCCAGGCACCCAAGCGGGAGCCCCACCCTGATCCAGGACACCCTTCAGGGCAAACCAGCTGGCCCCCACCTGTGCACCAGGCCTCTATCCTATATAGTAAAAGGGTAATATGCAAACTGACCCTAATAGCAGAAAGACTAGGAATGACTGGTCACTATGACACACACTGACCACCAGGGGGCAGACGCTCAATGCAGGAGCTGCCCTCTGGTGGTCAGTGCGATCCCACATGAGGGAGCTCTGCTCAGCCACAAGCCAGGCTGATGGCTGCCAGTACAGCAGTGGTGGTGGGAGCCTCTCCTGCCTCCTCAGCAGTGCTAAAGATGTCCAACTGCAGCTTAGGTCTGCTCCCCACTGGCAAGTGGACATCCCCCGATGGCTGCTGGGCTGCCAGAGGGATGTCTGATTGCCAGCTTAGGTCGAATCCCCCAGGGAGCAGGCCTAAGCCAGCAGGTGGTCATCCCCAGAGGGGTCCCAGACTGCAAGAGGGCACAGGCCGGGCTGAGGGACTTCCCCTGCCCCCCCCTCCCCCCAGTGCACAAATTTTTGTGCACCGGGCCTCTAGTATATTAGAAAAGAAGATCTAAAATCAATCATCTTAAGTTTTACCATAGGAAACTGAAGAAAAGAAAACAAAGACAAATTAAACCCAAAGTAAGCAGAAGAAAAGAAATCCTATATAATATAGATGTAATATGGAAATGGTCGTTACATAACAACCAACTGTGTAATGACTGGATCACGGATCAGCAGGAGGGTGGGCAGCAAGCTACAAGCGGGCAGCAGAGAGCTACAGGAGGGGGCAGGGAAGCAAGCTATGAGGGGTTGGGGGGAGCTACAGGAGGGCAGGGCAGTGAACAGAGAGCTACAGGAGAGTGGCAGTGAGCTACTGGCACATGGATTCATGTGCAGGGCTACTAGTAATAAATAAAGCAGAAATCAATGAAATTGAAAATAGGAAATCAATAGGGAAAATAAAATAAAAAACTAGTTCTTTGAAAATATCAATAACATTTATAAGCTTCTAGCCAGGCTAATGAAGATAAAGAAAAATAAAAGAGAGAAGACAAAAACTATTAATATAAGAAAAGAAACACAGGCAATCACTACAAATGTCGTGGTCATCTTTGTCCATAAATTTGATAACCTATATGAAATTTACCAATTTCTGTAAAAACATAATTGGCAAGACTCACACATAATCAAATAATCTGAAAAGACCAGCTTTTGCTAACAAAATGGAATAAACTGTCAAACCTTTTAAAACAGAAAGCACCAAGTCAAGATGAATTCACTTATAAATTATAGCAAAGTGTTAAGGAAGAAATTAACTCATTCTATGAAACCAATATTACCTTAATAACCAGTACCGGAGAAACGTTATATTTATATTTTTCATGAACATAGATGTAAAAATCCTCTTAAAAATGTAAATGAAAGGAGTTTTAGGGGTAAAATAGGCAGGTTTAGGGAGTTTTAGGAATTAGAGGTCCATGGGGGAGGACTGCAAAGGTGAGGGCTTGGAGCTGCCAAAAGGCATACATTCACAGAGAGAGAGAGAAAGGTGCCAGGGGATAAGGGGAAAAGAAGACATCCATTCACAGAAGATAGGGAAAAGCCACAGGGTATGGGGAGAAAGAGAAAGCAAACTTTCACAGGAACTAGAGAAATGCTGACAAATGGGAGAAAGAGGAAAACAGATTTTCACAGGAGACAGAGAATTCTACCACTGAAGGGGAGAGAAAAAGAGGGAGGAACCACAGGGGTTTGAGCTTTGAAGCTGATATAGTGACTAATAAGAAGGGACTATCAAGAGACAAAGAACTGTAGCCTTTATAAACCTTAGAAAAAGGGGCTTAGTGGGTCACCCTCTTGGGACTCCCTTCCCATGTGGGAATTTGTACTTGCTTCCAATACATTTCCACCCTTTTCATCTACCATCTTTTGTTCTTGGCTTCATTCTTTGAGTCCATCTGGACAAGAACCCAGGAAAGAAATCACCCTTGCATACTGCTCATTAACATATTAAATCCCACAATGTATAAAAAGAATTCATAGCATGACCATGTGGGACTTATTTCAAATACTCAAGGCTGGTTCAACATTCAAAAATAAATTCATATAATCTATCACATCAACAGACTAAAGAAGGAAAATCACATGATCATATCAATTGATACAGAAAAGGAAGTTAACAAATCCACCACCCATTCATGTCAAACATTCTCAATAAACTAGGAATAGAGGGCAACTTTCCCAACTTGGTAAAGAAAATCTACAAAAAAATCTTACAGTCAACATCACACTTAATGGTAAGAAACTCCTAGCTTTCCCATTATGTTCAGGAAGAAGGCAAAGACCACTGCTTTTCAACATCATACTGGAAGTCCCAGCTAATGCAATAAGAAAAGGAAATAAAAGGTATACAGACTGGGAATGAAAAAAATAAAACTGTTCTTATTCATAGATGACATAATTGTTTATGTAGAAAAGCTAAAAAAGATCACCAAAATAAATACTTTCTGTAACTTATTAGTGATTATAGCAAAGTTGTAAGATGCAAGTTAATAGACAAAAATCAATTGCTATACTCTGTTTTTAAAAAACAACTAATCTAGTTTTAAATAAGTGTTTCTAGAGAATTGAAAAAAATAAAAGTATTCATTTTAAAGTAATTTTATGTTAAAATTCAGTGAGAGTTCTATGAAAATGAAAAATTATAAGCCAATATCACTTGTGAAAATAAATGCAAAATTCTAAACATAACATTAATAAATTGAATTTAGCAATGTACACATTAACAATATGTCATGACTAAGTTGTGTCTAAGAATTTCAGTGAAACTTAACATTATAAAATTAATATAATTGATCATATTAAGTGATTATTAGAGAAAAACTCATAATTAGCTCAAGATATTTAAAATAACTTTAAAAATCAATATCCATGTATGATTTTTGATAAAAATACTAAACTAAAAATTGATAAATTCTTTTAATAAAAAATGAACATCTACTAAAAATCTGTACATCATACATATTAGTGAAATGTTAGAATTTATTTTAAAATCAGAACTATGCAAAGATATTCCCTATCAATTGTTTCACACAACAGAGTACTAGAAACTTTATAAGTGAGAGGTGGTATTGAAAATATTGTCAAGGGTGGAAAAAAAAAAAGGAGACATATGTAATACTCTTTGTAATACTTTAAGCAATAAAAAAATAAATAAAAAAAAAAAGAAAATACTTATGTCTATCTACAAAATCCCATTGCCATATTAGGCAAATAAACAGATTTCAGGAAGTAAATTAATATACCGATCAAATTTTAAATACTGCCAAATCATGCTATTACTTAGTAATTTACATACATATGAAAGTTAAAACAGTTCATCATAATAAACACAAACTAATTAATTCATTTGAAGAGAGAAGAATGGAATTGGGAAGGTGAAATTATAAATATTTTTTTAATGTAGAAATCAAAGTTCTAAAATTGTTTTCATTTTGCCTCTGGGTATATATCCAGTATATCTAGAAATCCATCTGCAGCCATCTTCGTATTATGCATGGCCTTGCTAATGCTATAGGAATACCTAATGTCCTTAGGCAAATTAAATAAGGCCACAATGTATTCACTTTCCTGTCACAGAGAATTGACACCGTTGTCTCCCTCTTGAAACTGGAGAGGCTGTATCCACATTGTCCAACAGAATATATAGTCAAACCTCAGTTCTTCAACATCTCCCATCTGGAACAATTCGGTTCTCAACCAAGTTGTTCACAGGAAAATGTGCTGGTTGTCAAACCAAACTTTGGTTTTCCTTCTAAAAATCCTTTCCTGCTGATATCCCAGCATGACAAAAAGCATCTCTCAGGCAATAAACAAAGGAGAGAACCGCTTTTCTTGCTGGAAAAATGGATGATTAGCACAATTTTAAAACATAAAGAAGCCATCAAATGTGCTAATGTTGCTAAGGGTGTGAAAGAAGCAAAGACCACAGGCAATTAAAGAGGTAGAAACACTGGTGTTGCTTCAGAGGAACAAAAGCAGTTACCTGGTGACAGCATTTAGGAGGCAGAGATGCTGCATGCTGACCTGAAAACACCCCTGAAATGAGTGCTGAAAGTGATTCCTTTAAGGCTAGTGTGGGGTGGTGCAATAAATTTAAATAAAGCAGTGTTTGTTTATAGCTGAACCAGTACATTAGACATGTACTGCATATAAGAAAAGTTAAAATAGGGAATTATTTGGGGGTCTGGAACAGGTTGATTCAATTTACATTCTTTTTTTTTTTTTTACTTGAAAAAATTCACATTTATTTACTGTCAAACCGTGTTAAACTTTACACTGGATATTAGTGATGGGCTCATTATTAACAGGTTTACACAAAGGGATGAAAAGAAAAGCAGAATTTGGCTGAAACAATTTACATTTCATTAGAACTTTATCATAAAATAAATTAATTACTAAATATAGGCAGAAGGAATATGGAAGAGTAATATTTATTTTTATTTTATTTTAAAAAAGAAGAGGCACCTTTTGTTCACTACAAAGTTTGTGAGAAGTGCCCAGTGCCCTCTCTGCCCTCTGCTCAAGAATAAACGGAGGGGCGACACGCAATCTTTTCTAGATTTCACCACGGTTGTGCAAGGCATGGCGTAACTGGCTTCAAAGACTTTTCTCCCCATAGAACTTTTGGCAATAAGGAATTTAAATGTAAGGATAAAATTAACATGTCAAAGCAGAACACAACATTATTTCTAATTAGAGCCCCGGCACATGAAATTTATGCACAGGTAGGGTCCCTAGGCCTGGCCAGCGATCAGGGCCATATTGTGGAGCGAATGGCAGGGCAATTGGGGGCCCCTGCTGGCACCTGCCTTGGCCAGCCTGGTGCTACTTGCTCACTGGCCCCGCCCCCTGCCGCCATTACCGGTCACCTCCCTCTGCAGGGCGACCGGTAGGGCAATCAGGGGGCCACCGCTGCCACCCACCTTGGCTGGCCGGGGGCCTGCAGGCCGGGGGAACCTACTGCGTTAAGTGTCTTCCCCCTGGTGATCAGTGTGCATCATAGCGACCAGTCATTCCACCAGTTTTTCCGCCATTCGGTCAATTTGCATATTAGGCTTTTATTATATAGGAGGATGGGAAAAGATGATTTGGTTTTCAAACAAATCGCTTCTTGAACAGGTTTCCAAAATGAATTAAGTTTGAAAATTGAGGTTCCACTGTATGTTGGAAGTAATGCTATTACAGTTTGGAGATTTGCTCTTAAGAAACTGGCAGTGTCCACTTCTTGTCATGGGAAGCCCTGAGCAGCTTTATAATAAACTAGATGCCCAGTGCATGAAATGTGTGCACGGGGGTGAGGAGGGATCCCTCAGCCTAGCCTGCATCCTCTTTCAACCCAGGACCCTTCCGGGGATATCCAACTGTCAGTTTAGGACATCCCTCTCGCAATCCGGGTCCACTGGCTCCTAACCGCTCTCCTACCTGCCTGCCTGATTGCCCCTAACCAATCTGCCTTCTTGCTGATCTCCCCTAACCACTCACCTGCCTGCCTGATCACCCCTAATTGCCTCTGCCTCAGCCCCCGCCACCACGGCTTTGTCTGGAAGGACGTCCAGAATGATGTCCGGAAGGTCGTTTGGCTGTCTGGTCTAATTAGCATATTACACTTTTATTATTATAGATCTGACTCTGCTGAAACTGCTGTGCTGAGACACACGTAAGCACTCTGGTGAACAGTCCCAGTTGGGCTAAGCCTTCCAACTGTCTCTGCCAAGAACTAGACTAGACTCATCAGTGAAGCCATCTGGGACTCATCAGACCAGCCATTCACAGCTAAATACACCAAGTGGTCTCAGCAAACTCCATGGAGAGTGGAAGAATCACCCACGTAGTTTCTCCAAGGTTTCCTGACCCCCCAAATTGTGCTAAAATAAAATGGATGTTGTTTCCAAGACATAAAATACGGAAATTGTTCAATAAATAACTGGAAAAAATCGTTTGAAAATGCTTGTAAATGCTGTTGATAAATATTCACTTACCATCAGCCATAAAACAGTTTCCCAGTGTCCTGTAGATGATCCCTTCCTGTCAAAAAACAAGGTGCAATTTTGAATTATTTTTATAGGAATTACTTGCTAGAAAACATTATTTTCCTCTCCCATTTTTTTTCTTATATTCTTTTCACGAGTCATTGATAACCAAACTAATTTCACCTATATGGGCCCCACAAAGCCTTTCGGTTATTTGTATTTGTCTGCTTAATCTCACATTTTGTATATTTAACACAGCCTGTACTATCTTCATACATCCCTTAAAGCATTTTGCAAACAAATGGGGGTAGTTCTGAGGTTGACGTGCCATGTAAAAAAACCAGCAAATGCAAAGCCTCTAAAACAGAAAGAACAAATGAAACAAAAGGCATGTGGGTTTGTGGTGACAGGAGGCAGAGATGTAGGACAAACTTGCATGGAGAGCATGTTAAAGACGTTTGCATTGTATTAAAAGCAATGGAGCCCTAGCTAGTTTTTCTCAGTGGAGAGCATCAGCCCTCAGACTGAAGGGTCCCGGATTCAGTCCTGTGTTCGATTCCAATCAAGGGCACATACCTCAGTTGCAGGCTAGATCCCAGGTCAGGGCGCATGCAGAGGCAACCAACCCATGTGTCTCTCTAACACTGATGTTTTTCTCTCTGTGTGTCTCTCCCCCTCCCTTCCACTCTCTCTAAAAATCAATGGGGAAAATATCCTTAGGTGAGGATTAACAGCAACAACCACAGCAAAGCAATGGAGCGTCTTTGGAAGATTTAAAGCAGGAACATCCTGGTATTTGCTTCACCATGACCCCTCTGGTCTCTGAGGAGTGCTTTTCCACTTCCTCGCTGCCAGCCCCAGTCTTAGAGCTGAATCTCGTCCTCATTTTCCCCAGCCTCATCTTGGTTGGACTCTCTGATTATCTCAACTTGCCTATAAGGCTCTAATCATCTTCCTTATCATCAGAAGGCTGTGCACTCACACTGCTATTTTAGTATATTATGCTTGATTATAAATAGGGTTGGAACAAAATAGCTACACTCTGATGCTCATTTGATTTTAATCTAACATGCCACTTCGATATTTACCTTATGTTATGTTCTAATTCTCCCCGCAGGGAGTGAGTAATTTCCCAAATCCTCAAATCTAGATGTCCCCAGGCTGACTTTAAAACATGTCTCCATATCCTCTACATTTGGTCCCACAGATGATTGGTTCTTGGCAAGGACAAATATGACTTACAGAGTTCGTTATTTTCTCAAACTTGAACAGTGGATAGGAATCAACTACATGCCATGTGTCCCAATCTTCATACCAGAGCCAAAGCTGACAAGAGTTATTTATTCATTTAATTATTTAATTATTTATTTATTTATTTTTATTTACGACATTAGTAAAAGTTTTAGCCCTAAGAAAAAAAAAAGTAAAATGTAAAGGTTCTATAATTTTTAAAAATCAATCATCAGTTTCAATTAAAATTTATTTTTAAAATTAAATTTTGAAAATTAAACCCAGAGGTTTAATTTCCTGTAATTAGTGGAAACTATATTATAATGGGTACAATATGCTCTGAGGTCTAAAAAAAAAACCTTTCGTGTATAAATATGCACATCTATAGCAACAAGCACATTTTAAAAAAATTATCTTCCTTTTTATTTAGTGGAATAACTTGCTAGAATACACACTACAAAAACATCCACATACACACAAACACTGGTACATACACATATGGCAGGAAAAAGGAAATCTGAAAATTCTTTAGAATCAATAAAGGCAATGGGCCGCCATGGGCAGAAGGCTGTATGGTTATCTGAGAATTGCATAGAAAGAATAAATCTCCTTGCAGCCACTTAAAATAAAGCATTTCAAAATGTCACAAATAGCCCAGCTGTCTATAGAAAATGGTATATTATTTTATGAGACTACTAGGGGCCCGGTGCATGAAATTCGTGCACTGGGTGTGTGGGGGGGAGTGTCCCTCAGCCCAGCCTGCCCCCTCTCACATACCGGGAGCCCTCAGGCGTTGACCCCCATAACCTTCCAATCGCAGGATCAGCCCCTTGCCCAGCCTGACGCCTGGGCCAGAGGCATCAGGCCTGGGCAGGGGACCCTCATTTCCCCCCATCACTGGTTCTGCCCCCAGCCCAGGCCTGATGCCTCTGGCCCAGGCGTCAGGCCTGGGCAGGGGACCCCCAGACCCCTCTGATTGCTGGCTCTGCCCCTTGCCCAGGCCTGACGCCTCGGCCAGAGGAGTTGACCCTCATCACCCTCCAATCACCAATCACCGGATTGGCCCCTTGACCAGGCCTGAGGCCTCCGGCAGAGGTGTCAGGCCTGGGCAGGGGACCCCCAGCTCCCTGCGGTTGCAGGCTCCACCCCTGCCCAGGCCTAACGCCTCTGGCCTAGGCGTCCGGCCCGGGCAGCGGGGACCCGCAGCTGCAGTGGCCCTGCGATCGTGGGCTTCGCTTTAGGCCCAGGCAAGGGACCCCTAGCTCCTGGGACTGCCAGCTTCGACCGTGCCCAGCTCCCATCGCTGGCTCCACCCCTACTTCCTGTTATCACTGGCCAGGGCGGAAAAGGCACCTGATTCTCCGATCATGTCCCCCAGCTCTTAGCTCCCCCCTGGGTTTCCGATCACTGTCAGTGGCAGGGGGCTTCTTCCTGCTTTCCCTTTCGCCTCCCTGCATTGTGCCTACATATGCAAATTAACCGCCATCTTGTTGGCAGTTAATTTGCATATAGCCCTGATTAGCCAATGAAAAGGGTATCGCCGTACGCCAATTACCATTTTTCTCTTTTATTAGTGTAGATTATTAAGGGAAATTTGCCCAATCCCTAGTCAGACACAAAGGAGGATGGAGATTAAATTCATGAGAGGTCGGATGCTAGATGTTATTTAACATGCTAGATGTTGCGCTGTGCAGCCTGTGATGATGGGAGATGACTGTGAATGATGATCAAATAATCTGACCACTAAGGCTATAATCTCGAGATATAAATACGGGACTCACTAGCACTGAGAAGAAGAACCATCCTCTCAGTAAAGCCACAGGGGGACTCTGATTATCAGGGATCTGGCAGGGGCATATCATCATGTTTTTCATACTGTATTAGCGAGTATTCCACAAAGATGTCATGTGACTGAAGAAAGATTCCAGCTATACTCTGCTTGGGCATGGATGTCAGAGTGATCATTTTTTGAACTACGGAAAACTTCAATATTACTGGATAATTTAGAAGAGAAGATATGAGTTTGCAGGGGAGTTATTGAATATCCTGCTAATGAGGCCATGGGAACTCAAAAACTGTTTTTGATGAGTTAAATGCCTGTGACCAAATATTCACGCTGATTTGGTAAAGCAGTTTACTCAAGCTATTTCAGAAGTGAAATTCTGAATAAAAAAGAAGAAAATGCAAAAAGAAAAATACAATACTGTACTCTATATGGACTAAACATATCCCTCTATAAAACAGGTAAGAAACAGTTTAAAGTCCTAAAAGGTTAAAAGAAACTCCCTAAGGAGAATATTATTTTTCATTTTCTTTAATTTTTACTGTTATAATGTTTTTATTTTTTAAATTTTTAATCTTTATTGTTGAAAGTATTAGAGTTGTTCTCCCTTTTTTCCCAATTGACCCCCTCTACCCCACACTCACACCTCCTAGGCCTTCATCACATTATTGCCTGTGTCCATGTGCTATGCATAAATGCATATAAGTTCCCTGGTTAATATTTTTTTTAAAGATTCAAGTTATAATAAGAACAAGTTGACACAAATATGCTTTCCTTGTTCCCACCAGTCTCCATTATTATGTATCATATTTGCCCCTTAAAATTTGAGGCTAATCAATTAAGTATGTTTTTAGGGCTAATATGTGCAATGTTTAAAAATCACTCAGAAAAAGTAGTGAATTTCATTCATCAGCATAACTAGTTGACCTTTCTTGCTCTATGTTCAAAGAGTAATATAGTTTCCTGTAATTAGTGGAAACAAATTCCACTCAAATTTTAAAAGTAACATTTATTTAATGCTTAGCAATTCCAGATACAAGTTAAGTGCTTTTGTGAATTAATTTATCTCTATATCTCACAAAAAGTCGTTTATGATTATCTCATCTGAGGTAATACTGAGTTACTATGCAGATAGTAAGTACAAAGGTCAGGATTTGAACCCAGCCAGGCTATGCAGAAAATTATTACTGTGAATAAAGAGCATAAACTGAAGAGAACAGACCGCCGCTCTGAAGGGTTATGAGATTCTTCTGCATGGAGTGAGAAACTATCCTATCTAATAAAAGAGAAAAATGGTAATTGGCGTACGACGATACCCTTTTCATTGGCTAATCAGGGCTATATGCAAATTAACTGCCAACTAAGATTGGCAGTTAACTGCCAACATAGGCGCAATGCTGGGAGGTGAAAGGGGAAGGAGGGAAGAAGCTGCCTGCCGCTGACTGCAATCGGAAACCCAGGCGGCAGCCAAGAGCTAGAGAACTGAGCTGCCTTTGCTCAGAGAAGCCAGGCCTCCTTTGCCGGCTTCTGTGATAAGAGAACCTGGCCGCCTTTGCCGGCCCTGGGCCAGTAATGGGAGAAGCTGGGTGGGGCAGGGAAGAGGCGGATGTCTGCCTGGCTTCTCAGATCACTGATCACCAGTGATGGGAGAACACCCAGAGGCGGGGCCAGAGACCAGGCTGCATAGCTGCCTGGGGACACCATCTGGACCCCAGGGGCGATGCAGCCAGGCCCCAGAAGGAGACCCAGGGCCCAGGGCTGAGTTGCAGCTGTGGTACGCAATCCAGTGCCTGGGCTGAGGAGACCCAGAAGGAGACCCAGGCGCCCGGGCTGTTTTTGCCACTGGGGCATGCAATCCGGTGCCCAGGCTGAGGAGACCCAGGGCTCGGGGCTGCGTCGCAGCTGGGGCACACCATCCGGTCCGGGGGCGATACAGCCAGGCCCCAGAAGGAGACCCAGGCACCAGGGCTGTATCGCTGCTGGGGCACGCGATCCAGTACCTGGGCTGAGGAGACCCAGAAGGAGACCCAGGGGCCTCGCAAGAGGAGAGTCTCCATGGTCAGATGGCGTGGTGTCGGGACAGGAATAAAGACCCGAGGTGACTCAGATGCCTGGCCACAGGGTTAGACCAGCCAGCAGGGCCTTTCAGTTGGGACTGGGGTGGGGGTGGGGCGAGGGAGGCAAGCCGGAAATAGAGAACTAAAACTCCCAGGAGGCTTAGCGGCCAGGGCCTGGGTGCCTGGCTGTGAAATCCGATGGGCTGTAGTTTCGCAAGCCACTTTAAACTAGAGGCTTGCAAGGTTGGAAGTTCTGCGTCGGGAGCCAGGGAGAAATGGAGCTGGAGCAGAGAGAGGGGTCCATGGCAGCTGTGGGCTTTGAGGGGTTCTCAGCACCTCCTGGCTGGGAGCTGGCGCTGCCTCCGCTGAAGGTGGTCACATCCTGGAGAGCGAGCTTGAGACCAAAGTGGAGTTCGTGTCTGGGGGTCTGGGCAGCTCCAGCCTCCAGGAGCGAGACGAAGAGGAGAAGGCAGCCTGAGGCCAGCAAGGGCGGCGCCAACAGAAACTCAATCTCAGGAAGTACCAGGCGCTGGATCGGCGCTGCAGGGAGATTGAGCAGGCGAAGGAGGGGGTCCTGAACAGGCTCCATCAGATGATATAGAGGATAACACGGAGACTCCAGCAGGAGCGGAGGTTCCTCATGAAGGTGCTGGACTCCTACGGTGACAACTACCGGGCCAGCCAGTTCACCATCTTACTGGAGGACGAGGGCAGCCAGGGCAGAGATGCCCCCAACCCAGGCAACGCTGAGAATGAGCCTCCAGAGAAAGAGGGGCTGTCCCCGCCCAGGAGGACGCCAGCGCCCACAGAAGCCAGCAGCCCGGCCCCTAGCGAGGGGCCTAGCAGTTGGAAGAGGCGGCGAGTGCCATAGGAAGGGCACTGGGCAGGAGTCCCGCTGACTCCGGAGCTGGCCCCTGTGCAGATAAAGGTGGAGGAAGACTTTGGCTTCTAAGCCCTCGAGGCTCTGGACTTAAGTTGGGTTTCTCGGGGGCCAGACAAGCTGCTGCCCTACCCCACCCTAGCCAGCTCCCCCTTTGACTGACCCCCCAATAAATGGACCCAATGCAAAAAAAAAAAAAAGCTTATAGAGGCATGTTTATAGGATCAAATAGTATAAATATAGATGTAACAGGACAATAAAAAGAGAACCTGGCTATGATGATAACCTGAATGCTGCCTCTGTGTCATTCCTTCTTTGGGAACCCCTGGACCTGCTGGGGCTGGACCCCAACATTCCTCTTCTTATAAGGACTTCAGTGAGATGGGCTAAGGGTCCCACTGGAACTGCCACAATTTAATGTAATCCCCTCTTTAAAGATCTTATCTCCATATACAGGTACATTCTGAGGTTCTGGGGATTAGGATTTTAACATACATTTTGTTGATTACCCAAATCAGCCCTTAACAACCAGCATGTTTCAGAAAGTAGATTCCTACAGGGTTATTTACCAAACATTCAGAAGTATTTTTAAAAGAGCTAAGCCCCTCACCCACCGTGTGGGCCCCTCCCAGCGAAGAGCGAAGGCCTGGGTTCCGGGCACCGGAGGAAAACTGGTGCCAGCAGCCAGGGGAAGGGGCCCCCAAGGGGCTCCAGATTGTGAGAGGGCACAGGGTGGGCTGAGGGACCCACCCGAGTGCACAAATTTTTGTGCACCGGGCCTCTAGCTCCTTTATATAGACTTAATCTAACCTTGTTTTATGCATGTACCTGTTTGAAGATATCTTGTTTAATATATATTTCTTAGAAATAATTAGTTGTATGGTCTTTGAATAATTCAAAGCCAGAGGCTTTGGAGGCCATTTGCCTTTTACCTGTTCACTCACTAATGTCCTTATAAAACAAGCCACTCTCATCAGTGTTGAAACCTGCACTTGCACTAACAACACTGCTTCCTTGTATGATGTTTAGCGAGCTTACAGTATGCGAGCTGAAACAAGAAGGCAGAATACCGCCTTGTTTGACCTCAGCTGGGAGCCTCAGTGCCCAGCAACTCAAAGTTTTCGCTGCTCTTCGCATGTCTGCAAACGAATGTGTAAACAGTGCATCTATTGATTTGGGGGTTGCAAATAAATGTCAGCGAGTACGTAAATATTCAAGTACAGAATCTGCAAGCAGTGAAGATTCTCTATATCTCTAATTCGAGCTTCTTTTCTCGCTAAATCTTTATCTTCAGCTACATTTAGCTGCTACTATTTCTGAATCACTCCTTCAAATTCCCCATTGTTGAACCTATACATTATATCCATAGCCCTAAACGCCTTCATCTGACTTAATGTACATACATCAAGTTCCATACGTCAAGGTCCTGATCATTATTAATTTCCCCTAAATTATTTTTTTAGTTTTTCACCTCTCCAAGAGCTTCTCCAAGCATCTTATAGACCACTGTGGTAGGCAGAATCACAGCCCTCCGAAGATGCACACACCCTAACCTCCAGAACCTATGAATGTGCTGCCTTATACGGTAAATACAACTTTGCCAATGCAATTAAGGTTACTGAGCTTGAGACAGGTATTTTATCCTGGATTATCTGAGTGGGCACAACCTAATCACAAGGGTCCTTAAAATAGAAGAGGAAGGTAGAAGGGAATGTCAGAGAGATTCAAAGTTAGGAAAAGAGGCAGGAGAGAAGCAAAGCATGAAAAAGACTTGACCTGCCAGTGTTGGATCTGAAGACCCATATGAGGGAGAGGCCCATATGCCAAGGACTGTAGCAGCCTCCAGAATCTAGAAACAACCCTTAGTTGCCAGGTGCAAGAAAATGAGGACCTCAGTCCTCCAAACACAGGAACTGAATTCTGCCAAAAACTTGAATGAGCAAGATCCTCTCCGAGAGATCCCAGAAAAGAAAGCAGTTCTGCAGACAACTTGATTTCAGTCTAGTGAGACCCACTTCAGACTTCTGCTTTATAGCACTGTAAAATATGTACATTGGGAAAATGTCTTTGCATCATAAGAGATCATTTTGTGAGTTAATTTTCTAGGTAGTAAATGATTATTTAAGAAAGAAAACTAGTATTGAAAATCTCTCTTATACCACTCACATTTTTTTTATTTACATATTTTATTGGACTCACCATCTGTATCTATTATCTATTGTGCTATGTTCCAGATGAGTAAGTTAAATCCCCACCCTAAAGGAGCTGGCTGTTTAGTGCAAGTTCCAGTTACTAAGATGGAACATGTGTGGTTTTTCCTTGTGAACAGATGTCATACAGTTTGCTCTGAGTATAGAGTATGGAAAATTTTAAGAAATAAATCTAACCATCTTCGTTGACATTTGATTGTTAATGACCAAAATAAGAGATGCTTGCATTTAACTAGGTAAGAAATGAAGATGCTGCTACTTTTTGGAGAACAAGAGTGCTATGATCAGCTCTTACTTTAGGAAGATTAATCAGAAAGTTTGTATAAAAGATATAGTGCCAAAATGAAAAGAGATTATAAGAATAAATTCCAGGAGTTCAAGGCATATGTGGTGGGAATTCTAGCAATGGGAATGGAAAAAAAATGGATCCAATGGCAAAATAACACAGAAGTTAGACAAAATGTTGTGACACATTTAATGGGAGAGGAAAGGGAAAGATAATTAAAGAATACTTTCCTGGTTATACATATGAATAAATTAAATATTAGTAACATTTCCAACAGAAATTTGGAAGTCATAGGAAAAAGCTATTTTGAAAGAGGAAAAATGATTAGTTTTGCTTTGGGCCCAGTACCAAATATCTAAATGAGAATGAAAAAAAATTACCTAAATATTTGGATGTGTTCTCTCTTCTAAAGTGTGTTCTTGGGGTGTTTTACATATGGTTACTTTATGATGTACCATTGGTATTATGCTATAGGTATTTGACAACATGACCCTAGTTCAAATTTATCCTCTAAATACTTACCCAAGTAATTTTTTTATCATGACTGTGAGATACTAAATAAGATTGCTAACTGAATCTGCAGATATTTTAACATAGACATTAATGCTTAGTGTTTATGACAGTGAATATATTTAAACAATCTAGGAAAAACAATACTATGAGGTATTTTTAGAAAATTGATAGCTATAGAGAAAAAGAAGTCAGGCATTTGCATGCAGCAAAATATTAAGTTCTCCTAATGTGTCTAAATGTATAAAGGTCTTGTTGACAGTGAGTTGATCCAAATCTGCCCTAGACTGTATGCATATGCACATTGGTTTGGCTTTTGAATTTGCAATTTAATGATCTGTAGAGTTACACTGTTTTGTGATATTATTATTGTGGTCAAAACTCATATGATAATGTGCTTTGGCATTGCTTTGTCAGGTTACATGTAAAAAAGTATTATGTATCTCTTAGAATTATCTCATTTTATAGTTGATCTGAAATATATAATATCAGAAAACTGAAACATTTCAAATTCATTTTCTTCTTTATTCCTGAAATTGTCATTTATTTCTAATTCTAAAGGGAAAAATAAAGTCAAAAGTATTTATATGTGAGAAATGAGAAGGCAATATTTTCTTTGGCTAATATGTTTTCAGTTTTAAAAAAGTGTCTTATGACAAAAAAAGGCATAGAGAGGCAGCAGGTAATCTCTGAGACATTTTAAAATGCTTCTAAATTAGAATATTTTTGTGATAATTTTAATATATTATTTTATATTTGTCTGACCCCTGGGGTGGACATTTACTTGAGTGCAGTAGAGGTAGTATCATCATCAACAAAAGTACCCTTCACAACAGGGGGAGGAAATCAAAGCCTTTCTTTCCTTAATCATTAATTTCTAATTTAATTCTGCTGATGCCATTTATTTATGTGAGCATTTTAAAACATCACTGTAATTCTAATACTGTTCATTGAGTGAGTATTGTCACAGTTGATGGCAGAATATTCCTATCAATTTCCTAAAATATCTCTCAGTAATAATTCTGACTCAAGTTTTATTTAATAATTTTTAAGTGATTGAATGGATATAAAAGTTTTTAAATTTGAAGATGCAACTACATGAAAATACTGGTTACATTTATAGGTTAATGCTAACTGGGAACAAGGCAGGTTGTTTTTAAAACGTACTTCTTAAATTTATTCTTCATTGTATCTCAACTCTTTAACTTGAGAATGCACAAACCACAGCTAGGGAAACACTGCCTAGAAAATAAAATTAACCAAAGGACTTGTATGCATGCATAGAAGCATAACCAATAGTCACAGACACTAGGGGGGTGAGGGCACATGCTGGGGGGTGGCGGTGAACAGGGGGGAGGTCAATGGGGGGGAGAGAAACATATGTAATACTATATGTAATACTTCAAACAATATTTAAAAAAAGAAAGTTAAATCTTATCCTATGGACATATTTTCAATTGTGAGTTATCATTGCAAAAGAGAAACTTTGTTTTTATGACTCAAAATAATACAGCATTATTGAGAACATAAACAGTATGGTTCGACTAATTTCCTAGTAAGACCATGTTCCTGCATCCCAGCTTATGGTAGGAACATAGGTTGATCATTGCCTTCAAATCTAATGCCTGCAGTAAGCCAACGTGTACTATCAAGGTCATCATTCTGCCGAGCTGGTGTCAGAGAAATCAGCGTGACATAAAACCCATATATGTTCCAGATCAATCCCATTGTTTCAGCCCCAAAATCAGGTCCTAAAATGTTTGCTGTTGAAAAAGGCACTTTGCTAAGTTATATGTAGGATTCAAATTAAAAGTGTGAACTTCACTCTCAAGTAGCTAATAAAGGGTATAAGCTGCCAATGTGTGCAAAACTAGATAACAGTGAAGAGTTACATGACTCATATTTAATTCAGTACAGCAATAAGTATCAAATGCCTTAAAATTTTGTAAAATATTTTACCCAATCATTTCACTCATGACTCATTATAAATTTATCATACTCATTATAAATTTAACAAACATTTTTTTCATTGGTATGTTAATTATCTTAGTGAATAATAAAACAAAATCAAATTTACAACTAAGTAGTACTGATAATATATGTTTTATCCACAAAATGAAATGATAATCTATATAAAATGAAAAAAATAACATGAAAATGTTCAAAATTAAGTTGTTTGCTTTTATATATGAATAAATTAATAGAAATAGATAGTAGATAAACTGATGATAGGAAGATAAATATATCAACAGATTGAAATGTTGGCAGTGAATATCTCTGGGTGTTGGTAATATTTCTATGTTCTTCCTTGTTTTTTTTTTTTTGTTTGTTATCTGTGGCTTCAAAATTTCTTGCTGGATATATATATATATATATATATATATATATATATACATATATATATATATATATATAATTTCTTACAAGGAAAAGGCAATTGTTAAAAAAACAAAAAAAAGTATAATTGAGTCAATCTAAACAATATATCAAAATACTATATATGGCAAAATTTTAAAATAACTATTCTGTAAATCTACTGGTTTCTATATTAAAAATAACATCAGTTTGGTTGCTCATAAAAACATAGGCTTTGATAAGGTATTGGTATTTTGGTATGTAGAAACATGGACATTCTAAGTGGATGGAATTCTAGTATAAAATAACAGCAATGGCAAGGACATGGGATTGCTTGGGAAATAGTGACCAGAAGAGTAGAGCAAAGTGGAAGTTCAACCAGATTAATAGATTGGGGCCCTTTATTTTGGGTTTTAAATACTCAACTGGAGACAGAAGTTTTATCAGATGTGAAATGGGCCCTATCCACCTCTGCAACCTCAGTTTTGGTCAAATCACTGTTCTCATCTAAATCTTATTTCTGCTCTCTGCCTAGTCTCTGTTGTCCCTCCTCCTTGGGACTTTATGCACCTCTAGTTTCTGCATCTGAAATTCCCTTTTTGATTACATGGCAGGCTACTTTTAGTCACTCAGTTCTCAACTTGCAGTTCACCTACATAAAGAAGCCTAGCCTAACTACGCACCCAATTAGTTATAAGCTAGCATATCACTGTGTTTTAATCCAACACAAAGCACTTGTTATTAATGAATTATTTTTCATTTATTTGTTATCTTTCTCTTTAGAATGCAATCTCCTTGCAGACAGAACATTTGTCATCCTGTTCATCCCTATATTCCCAAGACCTAGAGAAATGTCCATGAAATATCTGTTGGGTAAAGGAATGAATAGATAGATACTGACCTGTTCCTGACAGAGGAAATTGAGAGATCATATAACAAGGGGGACACGAAATAATTTTCTTTCAAAAAAGAACCCAGAAGGATAATGGCATTGAAATCATTACTATGAGTTCAGCTTAAAGCAACCCATATTATTCTTATTTACATTAGTATATTATTTCCAGAACTCTCTTAAATATATTGTGAAAATTACTAGTTTGATGTTTAACTATTTCTTTTTTATTCAAATTTAAATTATTGGAAAGTATATATTTGAATTGTGCCGGTCTCCTAACACCCCCAGAAACATACATACACATGTGTGCCTATGATACTGAAATAGGAATAAGTAGAAATTGCTCCTGAACATTCAGGGACAAAAGGTGAAGTTCAGACACATATAACTAACACATAAAATTAAATCTGAAAAACATGTATATTTTAGAATCAGCTTGAATAAAATATTTACATGAAAAATCACCAGATGAAATTAATTTTCAGAGCCTATTCAGAAGATAATTATATAAATAATTAGTAGATTTAAAATCTGTGAATGAATATTAAAAAGAACTCACAAACCTATTTAGAATGATCAATGTCAGACAATGTCAAAGGCATTTTTATTTTCTGACTATAAAGCATGAGCTTTAGGCTCATGTTAGATATTTTAGAGCTTTAGCTATAAACCACCAACATTACGCTTTTTGTATACAGCATTTATTTACTGTCTGGCAAAGGCAAAAGTCAAGCTACTGAAGAATTATATTGTTATAGAAGAGTTTCTATGAAGCCTCTTTTTTTGGTCTTACTGCAACAATTTCTTTGTCTTGACCTTGATTATAATTCTTTCAATTCCAAAGGAACTCTGTTCTGATAAATTATTATTACACCAAGACATAAAAAATAGTGTATCTCTGGGAATATATAGAACATTGTTGAAACATAGGAACAGACTTATCCTTTATATTCACAATTATTTGAAATGACAATGTGTTCTTAGAACTAAATTGTAATATTTATATTTAAATGCACTACTAAAAAGCATTCTAAACAACCTCCTTGACCATTAATAATCATATATTTTAATTTTCCTGATATTATATCTACTTATACACTCTACTTTGGTAAGTTTCTGAATGTTAAGTAAAAACTCATTTTAAAAAGGTACATTTTCTATGAATGTGCCTATTCTGGGTACCTTATTGATCAAGACAGAAAGTATACTAGAGGTTGTCAGGTCTGGAATAGGAGGAAAAGAGGATTCTTGTTTAATGGGAACAGAGTTTCTGTTTGAAATGATGCAAAAGTTTGGAAAAGAAAAGAGGGGATGCTGTACAAAAATGTGAATATACGTAATGCCACAGAATTGTACACTTAAAAATGGTTAAAATGGTAAATTGTATATTATGTATAATTTGCCACAATAAAAAAGTATATTTTATGCAAAGCAAATTCTAGAAGGGTGGGAAGGCAAACTCAAAACAAAAAAGACTTAATGGATCATCCAGCCCCCCAACATGTTCCTTAATTAACAGATAAGAACAAAGGCCCACGTTGATTTTCTGAAATCCAGGCAGTAGCACAATTAAATCTGAATCCAATTACATTCCAGTCCACCTTCTCTTCAATAAACTTAAACGATCAACCAACTGGGTATCTCAGCAACGCCACAAATGGAACACATTAAAAGCTGAACAAATAATCATCTCTCCAAATCAGCTCTTCATTTGGCATTCTCCAGTTTGATTAAAATGTGCACAAGCCTCCCACAACCAAACACCCGCAAGTCCTACCCCTTGAATCCTCCCCAGTCTCTCTTGACTTTTGCCACTTCTTGTTATTGTCCTGGCCTTGCTAAAATCATGAGGCCCCATTTGTTCTTTATTTACATTGTCAAGCCAACCGACATCTGGCCTCCCTGGATCACATTGTTATTATTATTTGACATCACATGAAAACATATTGTACTATTCTATTCCATTCCAAACTTCATTCTTTTCTTTTCTCCCTTTATTTCTTCTTTTTTCTTTCTCCCTCTGTTCCTTCCTTCCTTCTTCTTTTTCCTTCCTTCCTTCCTTCCTTCCTTCCTTCCTTCCTTCCTTCCTTCCTTCCTTCCTTCCTTCCTTCCTTTGCCTGTGAAAATCTTACACATTTTCTGAACCTGACTTTATTACTCCAAAATCTATTTCCTTTTCACATTTTCATGTAAAAATTATGTATAGACTAGAAGCCCAGTGCGTGAAATCGCACAGCTCCGTACACTTGCGCATGCCCTGCCCACCCCCCACCACCCCGCCACACTCTCAGCCCTGCCCACCCACATGTGCCCCACCCACCAGCCTGCCACCCCGCTGCGCTCGCAGCCTTGACCACCCGTGCTGGTCTTTGGTTGTTACGGCATTAGGGCCACGGGCTATATATATATATATATATATATATATATATATATATATATATTGCCAAGCATGGTACACTGTGTAAATTCCATGGTAAACCAGAACAGATGCCAGTCAATCCTATCCTTACATAGTTCACAGACAAGTGAAAGAGACTAATGTTAATCGAACTTGAGTGCTATTTCTTTCCCAAGAAAGCAACAGTGTAAGATGCTAAGTTTCAAGGAAAAATCAATCTTGAGGATAAACCTATGATTCTAGATCTTATCAAGAAGGTAGAAATTGGTGTGTATAAGAGAGCTTGAGAACTACAAACTCATCATCATTAAGATAAACCAGGAAACAATGACCACTCCCCTTAAGAATGACTAGCAAAAGCCTCTATAAGAGAACAATTTCACACAGAGCTTCCTCTTCTGTACCCATTCTGGCAAGGTGACTGTTAAGGACTGAATGTTTATGTACTCTGAAAATTGATGCTGAGGCCCTAATCTATGATGGTATTTAGAGATGGAGCCTTTGGGAAGTAAATAAAGTTAGTTTAGGTCATGATGGTGGGGCCCTCATGATGAAATTGATGTCCCTTTAAAAAGAAAAAAGAGACATGACAGCTCTCATTCCACCAGCTATAAACCAACAAGCGGGCTCTGACCCTGGCACTTTGACCTTGGACTTCACAGACCCCAGAACTGTGATTATTATCTAAGCCATCCAATCTATATTTTGTTACAGCAGCTGAAACAGCCTAAGACAATGTTCAAACAGACCTTAAGAAACAGAAGAATTGGAAGAAAAACCTGTTAAACACAGATCTTCTGTAAAACTGAGAAATTTAAACAGTCAAGTTGCAGTAGTGACAGTTTAAAAATCATACTTTAGCTGTCACAAAAACATCAGATTACTTAAATATGTGGACTAGGAGAGAAATGCGTGCCACTACATTTCATCATTGATGTAAACTAGTGGGAATGTTCCCATCCGAGAAAATAGGAATCTTTTCATTTTGTTTCGCAAAATAAGAAAGCACATGCCATATTATTTTTTTCCCATTTTTCATATGATAATTGTAATTAGTTACACTGGGGAATGTGGCAATATTTTATATGTTTATATACAACAAGGAAATAATGGTAAGCAGGATCTATTTCTTTTTGTAATATAAAAACATTTGCATTGTAAACTTGAGGTACAAATAAAAGGAACAAACTTCCAGTTATAAAATAAATAGTTGTGGGGATATAATGTACAGTGTTATGAATATAGTTAATAACATTGTATTGCATATTTGAACGGTGCTGAAAGAGTGGATCTTAAATGTTCTAATCATAGGAAAAACATATTCTTGTAACTATGGTGGTGATGGATATTAGATTTATTGTGATCATTTTGCATATATACCACAAATATCTAATGATCATGTTGTATATCTGAAACAAATATTATTTTATGATTATTATACCTCAAGAAAATGGTTTTAAAGGATGACATTTAATATAAAATATGAGGAACCTCAACACACTAAAAACAAGATAAAAATTTTAAAAATTATTCAAATCTATTTTAGAGTGTTTATTTTCTCTAATAAACCTTGATTAATGTATTCATTATATAAGTATATTTTTGAAATAAATTAATAAATATTTCAGTTATCAACAGTATGATGAAATACATTTCCCTTTTTTAAGTAAAGCACAAAGAATGCAATTATTAGGGGAATGAGAAAAAACAATTGAAAGATTCCATTCTCAGGTAAAGAAGGGCTTCAGAAAGGAGAAAGTGAAATTTCCAGTACCAGCTAAACTGTGAAGCCAAAAAAGGAATTAAGGCCACCTAACATTTCTAAATTTCTGAAAGTTTTTTAAAACTTTTTAATTGCTCTGTTTGTTACCCTGGTAGCTTGCCTCTCCTCTAGAGAGCTAGGTCCTAGAAACCTTTCATCTGAATTCTTCATATGCGCTTGGCCTTCGAGGTTCTGTTGATAAGAGGCAGTAGCTGGAGAATAGAGAATAAAAGGAAAAGAGATGCTATTGTTCCTGCTCTGACTGCTGTAGTGGCAGCAGGGAGCAACTGCAGGCTAGGAGAAATGCCTGTGCCCCTAACATAGTAAAGATGGCCAAGAGAATGGTAGCGGGGTCAAAGAGGACTAAAGATCCCAGCAACATCAGCACAAAGACACTGTCGGTGGGACTGCAGGCTTCAGGCTCCCTGCCCTGTGTCAGTGGCTGCAGTGTTAGCAGCAGCAACAGCGGCAGCAGCATAGCTCCGGGAGCCTCAGTGTATTACGTATGAGTAATTATGTACGAGCTCTGAATAAAACTACCTCACCCTCTTGCACTCTGCTCTACTAATCAAGTGCCTATATTAAATGTCAGAATTTACCAGTATGATTAACTTCCCAAAGTTCCTCAATTCGATGCGGTTTTAACAATTTTGGGTTGATTGACTAGTACCTGGATTTGACAGTGATTTACATCAAATGAACTTGAGATGCCAGAACTTTCTGATGATCACACAAAGACTGAAAGGCATAAGGAACTACAAATATAGGAGTACATAACTGTGTTATGTGCACCCCATCCACCAATCACCCAATTATCTCCCAAATTTGATCACTGCATTAATGAAGGGGGGCCCCTGCCTTCGTAGAAAATCCCATGGTTGCTCTCTGCACATCAGAGACAAAGGTGGGAGATGCTCCCATTGAAATGTGAGTTTCTGGGCTGGCAGAGGCCACTTGGCAGCAGCTGACCCCCTGAGGCAGGGTGGTCACAGCTATATAATGGGGAGCTGGTCCAAAGCAGTAACAGAATACTTGACATCTTTGGCTGTGGTTTAATGATCACTAGAAAAAGACAGAAGTCATTCTTGCAAATAATTTTTCAATATATAATTACAGAGAAACACTAGGGCTTGAGCGTAGAGGTTTGGCTTCACTCACTGCAATGAAAAGTCTTCTTCTCACCACAGCCAGATCACAGATGAGAATACACTGAATCTGAAAAAGAGGCCAGGTCCACCTGAAGGACACTACGATACCATGCCGAGAATGCCCTGTGAACTGTCCTTAAAGCTTCCCTGATGGGACCCCTCTGGCTATTTATCAGGGAAGCTAAATACACACTGGGAGAAGGAAAGAACACACCATTTAGAGATTTATAGACACTGACAGTGATTTCATTTAATCTGAGGACCCAAAATACCATTGGGATCAATTGGTTATAGTTGAGGTTTATGGGAATTCGGTGATAAACGGAGTTATGTCCTGAGTCTCTCTCTCTCAGAGTGCCCAAGGGGTTTGGAAACCCAATTTAGGGTAATTTCCCAAGTTTCTGAAAGCAGAGTTGGAGTAAATAAGCCAGTGAGAACCCTTAGTACTTCCCCTCTCTACCAAAATTGTACACCGAAGGCAATAACATGTACAAAGGGAGGGTAAGTGGGCTGGGAGGGTGGTATAAGAAAGTGCATTAAAATGAACGGAAGCCTGATGCCCTTATCCCTACAGTTTTAGAGAGGAAGACTGGACTTAGCACATGGGAGTCCAGATTAGATTATCAGTCACATGGGAGAAACAGCATAGGCTACACTAACGGGGCCCGTGAGAGAAAAGGTGAGCTCATTTTGCTGGTGAGAGACCAAGAAGTGGACCTAGCGGTAAAGCTAGAAGGAGACTGTGGGAGATGTTTCCACAGGCAATATACTTCATTAATGGCCTTAAGCATCAATATACTTACTCTCCATAGCCAATGCTCCAAATAACTACCTTAACAATGTTTGACAAAAGTGATAAGTCTATTTGCCAAAAGCCTCTCTTGGGCTGTATTTTATTTCCATTACCAGTCTGTTTTTTCTTCTGTTTTTCCTCTAGCTGAATTTAATTTCCTTGAATAAATTTATTGTGGTCATGTGAAGACAAGCCCATGACATTAACAAATGAAAATAATATAAAAGGACATATGTCTTGTTAGCCGTGTTCCCTCAAAAGACTTAAGGACCTAAGATAGAACTCAGAGCATTATTGTGATTAAATGAAAATCATCAGAGGAAAAAAACAATTTTAAAATGTCACTCAAGCCTTCCCTATTGGTTTCAATTGCCCAGAAATTCAGTTGTATAAACTTGTGGCATAAGGTTTTTGCAACCTGTCATACGGCTGATGTTATAAGGATCAGTCAAGATGTTAGCTATCAAATAAAACACAACATTCCAATCATTCCAATTATATCCTATCTAATAACAGAGAAACATGGTAATTGGCGTACGACCGCTACCCTTCCCATTGGCTAATCAGGGCAATATACAAATTAACTGCCAGCCAAGATGGCGGCTGGCAGCCAGGAAGCTTGAAACTAACATGAGGCTTGCTTGCTTCAGTGACGGAGGACTCCAACGTTCGCCACCTGCCGCTGCAGGACTCTGAGCTGCAACTCTAAGCAACTATGGAACAAATATAGAAGCTAAACAAAACCCCAGAAAACAGCTTTCAGCCGGCTGGGATCTCAGAGCTGGAGTTGATACAGAGTTTCGATTATAGAACCGAAACAAACCAGATACCTGCTTTCAGGAGCGGAGGCCTAAGAGCTGGAGCCTCAGAGCTAAAGGTGGGCCAGAATAAAAAAAAAGAAAAGAAAAAAAGGAACAGTTGGGAGCTTCAGTCCCAGCCTGAAAACAGCCCTCAGCCCCTCACCCAGAATGGCCAGGCACCCCAGTGGGGACCCCCACCCTGAAGGGTGTGTGATCAGCTGCAAACAGCCATCATCCCCTCATCCAGGCTGGCCAGGCACCCCAGTGGGGACCCCCACCTTGATCCAGGACACCCTTCAGGGCAAACCAGCCGGCCCCCACCCATGCACCAGGCCTCTATTCTATATAGTAAAAGGGTAATATGCCTCCCGGCACCGGGATCAGTGTAACAGGGGGCAGCGCCCAAACCCCTTGATCTCCCTGCGGCTCTGTGTGTGACAGGGGGTGGGGCCACAACCTCCCTATCTGCCCTGCTCTGTTCCTGACAGGGGAAGGCGCCCCAACCCCCTGATCGGCCCTGCTCTGTGCCTGATAGGGGGGAGCTCCCCAACCCCCTGATCGCCCTGCGGCTCTGTGTGTGACAGGGTGCGGCGCCACAACCCCCCCACCCCACAGGGGTGCTGCTCTGTGTGTGACGGGGTAGAGCCATAACCTCCCCATCGGCCCTGCCCTGAGTGTGATAGTGGTGGCGCCCCAACCCCCTGATCTGCCCTGCTCTGTGTGTGACAGGGGGCGGTGCCCCAACTCCCCTATCGGCCCTACTCTGTGAGTGACAGGGGGGAGCTCCTCAACCCCCTGGTGGGCCCTGCTCTGTGAATGACAGGGGGGAGCTCCCCAACCCTCTGATTGACCCTGCTCTGTGCGTGACAGGGGGGAGCCCCCCAACCCCCTGATCGGTCCTGCTCTGTGCGTGACGGGGGGCAGCACCCCAACCCCCTGATTGGCCCTGCTCTGTGCGTGACAGGGGGTGGCGCGCAACCTCCCCATCGACCCTGCCTTGAGTGCGACAGGGGGCGGTGCCCCAACCCCCCAAATCGGCCTTACCCTGAGCGTGACTAAGTGTGGCATCGCAACGTCCCAATCCACCCTGCTCTGTGCATGACAGGGGGCAGCGCCCAACTCCCCAATGGGCCCTGCTCTGAGCCCAACCAGGGGCTGCACCTAGGGATTAGGTATGTCCTCTGCCACCCGGGAGTAGGCCTAAGCCAGCAGGTCGTTATCTCCCGAGGGGTCCCAGACTGCGAGAGGGCTCAGGCCGGGCTGAGGGACCCCCCCCCCCGAGTGCACAAATTTTTGTGCACCGGGCCTCTAGTCAATAAATATTGTGAAATAAAAAATTGTTGCATCTATGATATGGCATTTATTTGTAATATGCTATATGAATTATGTCAGATTTTAAACATTTATTGATTAATACTAACGAAATCATATACATCATAAGTCATTTATACTAAGTCTTTGGCTGCATAATATTAAAAATTGAAATACATTTCCTTTTGGATTTATGCATAATCTTCAAAGAAATAAATGTGAAAATAAAAATTCAGGAAAAAGATTACAAGTCCAACCAACTACATAAAACAAAACTCCTTGAATAATAATAATGAAAGATTTCAGGAAGTTTAAAGTATGTATTATGTGTGTGCTATAGCTACCTAACTTCTGCTGAATTTTTCTTTTTTGCTCAAAATTAAAGTATATTACTATTGAAAATGTTTGAACCCTTGAAATTAAAATATTGAATGAATAATTTTAAATGTATTATATATAGTATATTATATAGAGGGTTTTTTTTTTAATTTTGAGAGGGACTATGTTTTAAGCATCTTATAGGACCTTTCTTATATAATAGCCTATTGAATTCTAACAACCCTATAGCGCAAATATTAATTTTGTATTTTACAACTGATGAAATTAAGCCTGAGGAAAATACAGGAGCTGACATGACTTGTTTGAAAGAGAAATTTCCATAGAATAGGCAATATATGGACTCTTGTTTCTTTAGAAAACCAGCATTGTGTATATGGTACTGTTGCTTCCTTTTTTAATCCCTGAATTCTGAAAGACACACATACAAAATATTGCACAGACTATTTTATACATTTCTACAGACATTTTTAAATCTCCTTGAAATGCACCTCATACAATTAATTAAAATACTAACTATTCATATGCCAATAATATTTAGTTCTAATGAATATTTTCTTCAGGAATATTTCCCTAGCATAGCTATTAAAATACATGCATTATCAGATTTAAATATCCCACACAATGCTTGCATATTAGCAATTATTCCTTTGCTAACTGTAGTTATAAATATTCAATCAAAGAAAGATATGTATTGCCAGCTTTTTTGTTTAATGTAATCAAATATATTAATATATTCTAGGATTTAGTAGAATGGCAACAGCAAGTTCTATGGTATTTTGTACATATACTGTATTTCTTAAATAAAGGCATAATTTTAAGGAGAATTATGGCTCAAAGGCATTATAGCCTCATTTTATTTATAATAATAAAAGTGTAATATGCTAATTAGACAGGACAGCCAGGTGACTTTCCGGACGAAGTAGGGGCTGGGAGGGCTGAGGCAAGTTGCCACAGCTGCGAGGGCCAAGCCCCTTGTATGAATTTCATGCATTGGGCCTCTAGTTTATATTATAAAAGGCCAGTGGGCAGACGCTGGAACGCCGGTACAACCAAATTACTGGTCACCAGGAGGTGCATGGAGCACCTCTCAGTCCCCCCCCCCCCCCCCGCCCCCCGCCACAGCCCGCGAGCCACTTATGGTGGCAGGGTAGGACTCACAGCTCACGCAGTGCGGTGGACTTGTAACACAGGTATAAATCAAATTCTTTTTAATTGATTGCTACATACCCAAAGGTAAAAGAAGTATTTTATTCTATACATAAACATTTGTGAGGAGCCCAGAATAATTTTCTTTACAATCATATATACCTTTTGATAGTATTATTCTACATTTTCTACATAAGACAAATATGGAATCATCATCTACTACATATATGCATATTTATGCTTATTACATTTTTTTAAGTTTTGAGAGTTTAATCAGTTGCTATCAAATGGAACAAGGGCTTTTTTTAAATTTTAATCCTTATCTGAGGGTATTTTTCCATTGATTTTTTTAGAGAGAGGGAAACATCCATGTGAGAGAAACACATTGATTAGTTGCCTCCTGCATGAGCCTGGACCAGGGCCCAGGCAGGAGAGGAGTCTGCAACCAAGATACGTGCCCTTGACTAGCATTGAACTGGGGACCCTTTGGTCAACAGGCCAATGCTCTATCCACTGAGCAAAACCGGCTAGGGCAAGAGCTTTTCATATATCCACGTATCAGGTTATCCTTCTACTGATCCCAATCTTCACTTTTCCTTGTTTTCTCTCCATAACATGGTTTCTGTTAACTGTTTTTTGTTTTTGTTTTTTTCAAAAAATACACAAATACACAGAAAAAACCTCGGATGAATGACTTTCAAGTCAAATTGGAAACGTTTTCTTGATTTGAAAGATGAACTGAAAATAAAATGAGAGGATAAGACATTTAACAAAAGGCATTTCCTGGAAGTACAGGCATAGACATGAAAGGTTCTCAAACGTTCAGGACCTTCCAAGACCATGTAGAAAATGACCTTTATAAACTGTCAGGTGACTCCTTCATATCCCGGGTTCTTTCCTGATTGAATGAGTCATTTTAAAATATCTGTGCACTACCCTTTCCCTCCTTCTGCATCTTCCAGGTTATAGAAATAAATTGAGTTGGCTAACATAGGTAACCAACTCACCTCAACGGGAGCTGGTTTGCCAGTAGAATATTTTTACTATTCATGAGAACTAATGTCATGATCAGGAAATAGATCAACCAGAAACCTCTCCTTAAAGGACTGCCAGGATGAGTTTAAAAAGAAACTTAAGTTTCCTGTTCTGTTCCTTCCAGTCACTTAGTATTCATCAGTAGTGCTAGGTTTTAAAATCTCTTAAAAGATGACCTTGTAAGAAATGATTTATAATTTAAAAATTCATTAAAAAAATCACAGAAGCCCTGAACTCTATGTATGACACAAAGTAATATTACTTCCCTAGAGCAGTATATACAAAAATAGCATTTTAATACACTGCATAAATATTAAATTTCTATCTCAATAAGAGGTATCAGATCTAAGTGTGCTGCTTCGTTATGCATAAGCTGCTATTTTATTGCTTCGATTTCCTTATCAAAGATAATCTGCACATAAATGACAATAACAAGTACCTTTAGTTACAAGCAGCATATAGTAAATACTCATTATTCAGCATGAATACTTGCCTTTACCCTCTGTTAAGCTATTATTAGTCAAGAGTCCCTAGTCACCAGAGTATGTATCTGCTGTTCACCAGAGTGAGGGCTGCACATTGTATATTCTCAATAGGTGTCAGGATACAAGAAGCTCCTCAGCTTTGTGGCAGGATCATGTTTACTGCATCCTGTCAGGGAGTGAAGGGAGGTTGTTCAGCCAAGACCTGCCCTTGCAGCTTGTCAGCTGTTCTGTTTGAATATAGGGTGCTCCAGATCAGGCACTGAGTGTCACATGGGCTTGAGGGACATAACTAATGAAAAAAAATCAATGGCTACTTGTTTTTCAAATGTCAGGGAGAACTAAGAAAATATCTAAAATGTCAAAATGCGCTTGAGATAGGATATAGCCATCCACAGGCATTGAAGTAATTTAGGGTTTCATACACAAAAGCCCTGGAGCAGGGCAGGGCGGTGGAGTCCTCAGCAAGCTCTAGGTCTGCAGTCTATGAATTACTGCATTTGGTTCTGTTTCCAAAGTTCTCAAAGAAATGCAAAGGCTTTAAAGAGGAGAGGCGGCAGCAATCACAGTGCAATGACCTGCAGTCTAAATCTATAATAATAAAAGTGTAATGTGCTAATTAGACCGGACGACCTTCTGGACGACCTTCTGGACGAAGCCAATGCTGTGGGGGAAGCCTGGGTCCCGGGTGCCTGCCGGTGGCCAGAGGGAAACCAGGGTCCTGGGTGCCAGAGAGAAGCTGGTACCAGCAGCAGGGGAAGGAAGGCCTACTCTTGCATGAATTTCATGCATCAGGCCTCTAGTAAGACAATAAAGGAAGGAATTATGAGTCCTCCAACTGTTCTAGCCGTGTCTTTTGAATGTAAGGAACAGAACCCCTTTCACCTGAGCTTAACGGAAAAGTAGGTTCCAGCCCAGCCATCATGGCTCAGTGGTTGAGTGTCTACCTATGAACCAGGAGGTCATGGTTTGATTCCCGGTCAGGGCACATGCCCAGGTTGCAGGCTCAATCGCCAGTAGGGGACGTGCAGGAGGCAGCATTAATGATTCTCCTTCATCATTGATGTTTCTATCTCTCCCTCTCCCTTCCTCTCTGAAATCAATAAAAATATGTTTAAAAATAAAAAAAGAGGTTCCAGGGCACAGCTGGAGATGTCATGGATCCCAAAGCCCAGGCTAGCTTCCTGGGACCTAGCTACCACAGACCAAAGATTCACTTAACCTAATTTGCATTCGCATTAAGGATGGTAAACAGGAGGGCTTCAAGCAGGAACCCATTAGCTGGATTCCCTGTGTACCAAGGTTTCTGAGTCACTAGTAAAATTTGCCTGCCATGTGTGTTCTCTTCCTCAACTACCTGTGAATTGCCCATTCTTACTTCTGAAATCTAAGATCTCATCCCCCTCTCTTTTTCCTCTGTCTTATATAACCAATATTGCCTCCCTATCTTTTGAATTTTCATGGACCAATCCTGCCTATGTAAATCTCCCATGTTCATGTATTAAACTTTGATTTTTCTCCTGCTAATTTGTCTTTGTTAATTTGGTTATTAGCTGACCCTAGAAGAACTTAGAAGGTGGGAGAAAAGTATTAATATTTTCAGCACCCACAATACTGTTAACTGGCCACAGTATTTGACTATACTGATTTCCATGTTAGATCATCTGAAGGGTTTTCCTAGTCTCCAGATGAATCCCTCTTTAGTTAGCTGAGGCAGGAGAGCGGATTCCTTCCATTGTTCCTGAGAATCAGCCTTGAGTAGGGAAGAGGGGAGAGTTCTCCTTTCAGGGTCTCGTAGCTGCAATTCTGTCAGCATCCCAGATCTTTCCGCCAGTGCTGAGCACTTTCTGAGAGCCTGGGACTCACTCCCATGCCGCTCTGTGTCAGGCCTGTCCAAGAGGATTTGCTGATGACAAAACTCTCATAGAATTTGCTCATATTTTAATTCTTGGGGATTTTGTAAAAATCCAAAATCAGTTATGTATTTCCTGCTGAAGCATGGTAGCAACCATGTTTGGGTAAATTTTTAATATTTTAACCCTGCTGACTTGGCTTCTGTCATTATTTGCTTGCTAAAATAATAGAAGAGTTATTTTGATTTTCTGAATTATATAAATCATCCCATTCGATTGAAAACCTTATTGATTGTAATGTGAATACCCCGTTGGTTGTGGTCATACTGGTTTTAGAAAGCACATTCTTCTGTACCTGGGAACCAGGACAGCACAATTATCCTAAATTGCCTCAGTGGCCACAGATAATGCGTTCCAGTTGACTCAGTGGTCCCAAGACCAGGACAGCACAATTACTCTAAATTGCCTCGATGGCTCCAGATAATGTGTTTCCCTTGACTCAGTGGTCCCAAGACCCGAGGGCTCTAGATAATGTGTTTCTGTCAACTCAGTGGTCCGAAGACCCAAAACTATAATTAATCTTTGTAGATAACTAATCGGCTTAATTTCGCTTCTGTAACTGCTTTTTGCAAACCAGGTCCCTCATTCCAAACCCAAAGATGTAATCGATACCTTTGTGATTTTTGCCTATATAAATCTGGTGTTGCAGCCATCTTGTCACTACGAGATTTGAGAGAGCGAAATGCCCCCTCATAGTCCCGGATTTGCAATAAATGTGACTCCTTAATTCAACTTCTTAAGGCATCCTTGTGTGATTCGTGGGGTACATTACAACACTGCCACCCTCTTTATTAGAGCACCCACCTCACCAACATTTATTAACAACCTCAGCTGACTCCAAATGATGGAGTCTGCGGGGATTTGTAGCCTGGCAGCTTGCACACCCTCCCCTCAAGACTTTTCAAGAAGAGTTTTCCAACAACACGGGGAATCCTGCTGATCCCAGATATTGAGCTGCAGTTGCCAGGAAGTTTTTTCTTTCATTATTTTTTTTCCATGAAAGCATCAACGGGAACCTAAAACACAGCACATTTGGGACACCAGCTTCAGTTGGCAAGCTGCATTTTTGTACCTGAACTTCAATGGCCTTGGAGTGCTAGCAACCAGTAGAAATGGCTTCATAAAGCAATTTTATGTAATTATTTTCATTTATCATGGTCTATTTCCAGCCAAGCAGCCCCAAAACAGGAGTGTGTCTGTGTTCTCAATGTTCTTACAGCCATAAGGAGTAACCTGAAAGAACAATAAATACCACCAAACTGATACTTTCCTAAATCCCCCAATTCTTCTCCCTAAGTAGTGTTATTCTCTAGATTCTAAAAGTTTGTGTTAACATTTTTCTCATCACATATCCAGGAACCGAAAGCTTTCTTCCTGGGCGAAGGTTTCTCAGTGCCTTCTTCCAGCCATGGCACCTTAACCAGGCTCTCAAATGCTCTAAATGCTATTGCTCACAACCACACTCATAGCTCTAACGGTGTGTTTTTCCCCCCAGTATAAAATCTTTCCATTACAATGAGGAAAAAAACACTAAACTTTGACAAAGTAAAAGTAATAGTTTTGTGTGTGGAAGCAGATCTCTAAAATCTTCCAAAGGATGGTAATGTCAGGCCTGCTGCAAACTCAACTAAAAGAACAGACGCTTCATTGGAAAGTGGGGGCACGCCCACCCTCCACCAGGGAGGGGACCTTGTGGTACCTGTCACCTCTGTCTGTGTACATGTGCGTTGGCTCCACTCCCCTCTCCCTCTTGACAGGCTTCCTTAGCTTTTTCATCCCCCTGCCTTGTGGTCTTTTAGATTTAGCTCCGGCTGCTCCTGCTAGTCTGTGTCTTTAGTTCTCATTGCTGAAGACACCGTGTGACTGTGAGACAAACTGTTGCAACAACAGATTTGCTCGGGACAGTCTCCAAATGAGTTCCTCTTAGATCACTTCTCTACTTCGAACCAGCCTGCTATGACAAATACTTGCATTGTATTGGTTTTAATACAGCTTAGAAAGGTAAAGGGTGATGTGAGATTCTTATCTAGAGAGTGTTCCTGAACGTTACCACCCAAGGCCAGAAGATGAGGGAACCAAAAAGTCAGCATCTCTGATTTATCTACCTTGTTCACCCCTTTATAAAACATTGCACTTGAACAAATAATTCTACAGTTGTTTTTTTTAAAAAAAGTTTGAGAAACTCAATCTAGTCCCATCTTGTTTCACTCAAAAGTATCTTCCCTTTAAACAATGGTGTTTAGGGACACTTTGTAGAAGGATATGGTTATCTTTATTTTCTTTTACAAACTATTGTTTTAGCTCATTCATAAATCTAATTTCTTCTTGGATGTATTCTATATGTTTAGCCTTTATAATCTGGGTAATAACTAACAATATTCCTTCTCAGTGTACTCCCTTTTCAGCAATATAGTCCAAGCACAGATATATCACTGAATCCCAGGAGAACATTTTTTTATCTGGTTTTCAATTATATTGCTGATGATAGAGAAGTGGCCCCTACATTGGGCATTTTATTAGCTCAAATCTCAAGAGTAAATCTCCTCGCCATTTTATCTACTGAGTTTTTTAATTTGAAACATAAAGTTTTATATTCCAGAAAGTAATTTTTATGTGTATTTTTAATTGAATGTATTGGGGTGACATTGGTTAATAAAATTATATAGGTATCAGGGATACAATTCTACAATGCATTACCTGCCTATTGTATTTTGTGTTTACCACCCCAAGTCTCCTTCCATCATTATTTATCCCCCCTTACACTCTTCTATCTCCCTCCATCTTCCCCTACCCTCTGGCAATCAATATAAGGTTGTCTGGGTACATAAGTGGCTTTTTTTTCTTCACTTAATCCCTTCACCCTGCTCACCAGTCCCTATACCTCTCCCTCTGACAGCTGTCAGTCTGTTCTCTGTATCCATGACTCTTTCTCCACTTCGTTTGTTAGTTTATTGTGTTCATTCGATTCCACATATAAGTGAAATCACCTGGTACTTGTCTTTCTCTCACTGGCTTATTTCACTTAGCATACATGCTACTTTTTGCTGTCTCAAAAAGTAAAATTTCTTACCTACATATGGCTGAGTAGTAATCCATTGTGTAAATGTACCACAGTTTATTTGTTTTTATCCACTCCTCTAGCCATTATAAACAGCACAGCAATGAACATAGGGATGTATATAATACTTTGAAATTAGTGTTTCTGGTTTCCTTGGATATACTGTAGTCATAAAAGTGGAATTGCTTGGTCATAAGGCAGTTCCATTTTTTAATTTTTGAGGTAACTCCACACTGTTTTCCACAGTGGCTGCACCAGTCTACATTCCGACCAATAGCACACAAGGGTCCCCTTTTCTCCACATCCTCACCAACACTTGTTATTTGTTAATTTATTGATTATAGCCATTCTGACAGGTGTGCGGTGATATTGTGGTTTCAATTTGCATTTTTCTGACTGTATTCTTGCTTTTGTTTACCACTTTCTTTCTATAGAAGATATTTTTCTCTTCTGAAATTTCCTTTATTTTTTCCCTGTATGCGAACATCTTCCTTGTCAGTGAGAAGGAAGGTGGCTTTTCAGATACTATCCTAAGAATTGCTTCTGAATTGTGCTGCCTCACATTTTTCCTGGCATTTTGTAGAATAAACAGCTTGGCTGCCTCTTTATGTCAATGTGGCATATTTATAGACACAGCTTGTAGTCCTTTTATAGATCAAATTTTATTTTAAAACAAGAAAAATAAATGTACAAAGAAAATTTCTAATTAGATCTCTAGAAATTGTTTGCTATAATATGACTACTTGCTGTAAACCTAATGGCCTATGGTCATAGTTTATTGACTTGGATGTTTGTTTTGCATTTTTCTAGAATTTGGAAATAATTCTTATATTGCTTTGAGTTAGAATAAATTGTACATGTATGAAAGACAAACTTCTGGTCATGGTCACTAGTGCTTTCCAAAACTGATGAGCAGCCAAAAAGATTCTCATAGATTTATCTCTTTAGGATGAATTATTTGATTTTTTTTTTCTAGATTGGAAAATAGTTTGAAGAGTCGATAAGGTATTTTTAAGTCAATGTTTCCATTTCACAGTTTCACTTTAACTACAACGTTTTAATTGGAAACTTTTAGGTGAAAAAGGCTGAGGAAGGGATTGGCAAATGATGCCTATATGTTTTCAAATATTAATTTGACTATCTATGATCTGCTCCCACTCATTCAAATGAAAGGAGAATGCCTCACACACTACAAAACTCTAACTTCCAATAGTAAAATATTATTGTCCTATGCAAACCCTGTGTAGCATTAATGCCCAGAAGCTAAGATTAGGAAAGCATTACCATAGAAAAGCCAGTGCTATATTTATCACAGAGAGTATACAGATGTCAAATGTAATGGTGTTGGGCCTAAAAAGATTTTTTAAAATCCTGTTTTTCACTTCTCTATTAGCATTATAATGCTACCAGAAAGAAAAGAATCTGACAGCTACATTATGGATTTATGCAAATTACTTACCACAAACTAAGCAAAATAGCAGACACCTTTATACAAGGGGAAAATGTTCCTAAGCTGGTGCACTAGAATTCTTTCATGACTGCCAAAAACCATACTCTGTGAACTCTTTCTTGATTTAATTTGGAATAATTCCCTCCAAATATAGAAGTCTTCATATTAAACTATCAACTACAGTGGCCTCCTAAATGCCAAGCAAACATTCTCTATTATACTTCCTTTCTGATTATATGCAAAGAACTAACTGAAAAGAATTCCCTTCCACAGTGTTTCAAGATTTTCAGTATTAACTATTAATGATGTTTGAGTTTTAATTGTTTTTCCCTTTAATCAATATTTAGCTATCTTACACTGTATAAAAAAGTTAAGATCTACTTCAAATTTATTGCCTTCCACTTCAGAAAGCTCCCTCTCCTCATAATATGATACAGAATAAATTAAACCCCATTGATTTTCATTATAATTGTAGTCTATTGTGTCGCCTTCATCATTATGTCTTTCATTCGCTTTCTTTCCTCGCCTAGGTAAATGACAATACTTTCAATTGTTTATTTAATAAGTTCTGAATAAAGGGCAGTCTTGTGGTTTTTACCCGGCCTTTTCTATTCTCGACTTGTTTAATCAATTCTTTAAAAGTTAATATAAACAAACTTGACCACTGCATTCAAAATGAAACTTATTTTGACACAGAATTTTGATTGCTTTTTTATTCTGGTAGTAAGATTGAAAGAGATTAATCACTGCCAGTTAGAAATTTGTTTAAAAACTGATTATATAAGCAAGAATATTTGAGATTGTGCTATATGGATTATCCTTCCCCAAAAGATTAAAGCTGTCTCAATTCATTGGAGAAAAAATCTGTTTCACAATTATTTAATAAACTAGTGGCCCGGTGCACGAAATTCGTGCACGGGGGAGGGTGTGTTCCTCAGCCTGGCCTGCACCCACTCCAATTTGGGACCCCTCGAAAAATGTCCTGCCAGTTTACAGGGATTGGTCCTAAACCAGTAGTTGGACATCCCTCTCATAATCCGGGACTGCTCTGCCCACACTGCAGCCACCGACCGCTACTGCCTCAGCCACTGCCTGCCCAAGATCCATGGCTGTGGGGAGAGGGCCCGCGCCCACGCCCCGCAGAGAATCAGCTAGGTGGGAGTGCTGTACGCTGGCAGTGGGGCCAAGGACCGGTTCCTGGACCCCGCCAAGTGGGCCCAGCTGCAGAGGAGCCTGGATAAGAAGCTGGGCGAGCTAAGCAGCCAGAGGAGGAGCAAAAGGAGGGAGAAGGAGATGTGAGCCAGCCCTCACATGCTCCGGCCTTTTCTTAGCAAATGCAAGTGGGAGCAAGCGGCTGTCCATGGTGCTTTCTGTGCCTTATAGCTGCTCCGGTGATGTGACCAGGGCTGCATGAGCAAGCCAGGGGCCTCTGGGAGGGGGTGGGTGGGCCCAGCGTGCCATCCATGCCTTGCGCTGGGGTGGGGGCGGGCTGCAGTGGCTGTTCTCTGGACCTTCTGGGGAGAGCCGCCCCAGGTCTGTTTTGCTGGCACCAGGGCCCCCTGGGGCTCTCCGAGGTCCCTCGCCAACTGCCTTAAGAGAACCTTTAAGAGAGGTTCTGGGAGTCCGGGTTGTGGCCTGGCCTGCGCCCCGCCCTCCTGCCCTCGGATCGCCATGGCGATGGAGGGGCGCAGGCCCTCCCACCCTTCAATTGCCATGGTGGGGGTCTGCGGCTGCTGCCTGGCCTGCGCTCCGCCTTCCTGCCCTCCGATTGCCATGGCGGGGGTCCAGGGTTGCTGCCTCGCCTGCACTCAGGCCCTCCCGCCCTCCGATCACCATGGCAATTGAGGGACGCAGGCCCTCCCGCCCATCAGTTGCCATCGTGGGGGTCCGGGGTTGCGGCCTGGCCTGCACCCCCACCTCCCGCCCTTCTACCGCCATGGTGGGGGTCCGCGGTTGCTGCCTGGCCTGCAACACGGCCCTCCCGCCATCCGATTGCCATGGCGGTGGAGGGACACAGGCCCTCCCGCCCTCCGATCGCCATGGCGATCGAGGAACGCAGGCCCTCCTGCCCTTCAATTGCCATGGCAGGGGTCTGGGGTTGATGCCGCCCTCCCATCGCCATGGCGGAGGGGGTTGCGGCCTGGCCTGCGCCCTGCCCTCCCGCCCTTCAATTGCCATGGCGGGGGTCCGGGGTTGCTGCCTGGCCTGCGCCCTGCCCTCCCGCCCTTCCAACGCCATGGTGGGGGTCGTGGTTGCCGCCTGGCCTGGCTCCGGCCCTCCTGCCCTCCAATTGCCCTGGCGATCAGGGCCACAGGCCAGCCGGCAACCCCAGCTTTCCCATGGCGATCACCAGCTGGGGGGTGGGGAAAGGCAGCCGTTGCCCACCCCCCAACTCTTGCCTGCCGCCTGGGTTGCTGATCACCATTCTTCAGTCCTTCCCCTTTCGCCTCTCATCATTGTGAGTATGCAAATTAACCGCCATTCGTGCACTGGGTGGGGGGGGGGGAGTGTCCCTCAGCCCAGCCTGCCCCCTCTCACATACTGGGAGCCCTCAGGCGTTGACCCCCATCACCCTCCAATTGCAGGATCGGCCCCTTGCCCAGGCCTGACGCCTCTGGCCTAGGCTTCCGGCCGGGCAGCGGGACCCGCAGCTGCAGCGGCCCCAGGATCGTGGGCTTTGCTTTAGGCCCAGGCAAGGGACCCCTAGCTCCTGGGACTTCCAGCTTCGACCGTGCCCAGCTCCCATCACTGGCTCCACCCCTACTTCCTGCTATCACTGGCCAGGGCGGCAAAGGCGCCTGATTCGCCGATCATGGCTGGGGGGCAGGGCAAAGGCAGCCCGGGCCGCCTTTGCCCTGCCCCCCAGCTCTTAGCTCCCCCCTGGGTTTCCGATCACTGTCAGTGGCAGGGGGCTTCTTCCTGCTTTCCCTTTCGCCTCCCTGCATTGTGCCTATGTATGCAAATTAACTGCCATCTTGTTGGTAGTTAACTGCCAATCTTAGTTGGCAGTTAATTTGCATATAGCCCTGATTAGCCAATGAAAAGGGTAGCTCGTACGCCAATTACCATTTTTCTCTTTTATTAGTGTTGATTATACTATACATTTTAATATATATTATGTAACTAGAAACAAGTTTTAATTTCCTATCAAATATAGTTAACCTAGTGATGGATTCATGCACATTGAAAGGAAATTAATTAGAAGGTGGCTGGTGGGGCAGGACTGGGCGAGATGGGCCGGACACACCCTGGAGCCAACCTCCCACAGACACTCAATGGCATTTACAAAGTGAGTGGGGCAGCCTTTGGCAGATGGGGCCCCTCGGCCTGGCCTGCAGGGATTGGGCCGAAACCGGCTCTCCAACATCCCCCAAGGGGTCCCGGAGTGCAAGAGGGCACTCTGCAAAGTTGCTGTCGTACAGGGTGGGGAACACAAAGGCAAGTGTGCAGTAACCAGATCAGGGCCGACAGTGCCACAACAACATAACCCACGGCCAAAGGTGGACTCACACGGCCCCGAGAGGAATCGGGCCCCCTCTGCTCTGGTTTCAGGGCAAATCACCCAAGAACCACCACTGCCAAGTCACTACAACTCGGCAGCTCCTACATTGAGCATCTTCCCCCCGGTGGTCAGTGCACATCATAGTGACTGGTCAGACGGTTGGACACTTAGCATATTAGCCTTTTACATATATAGATTACCAAAACTGTTACTTAAAAAAACTCTACTTTTAAGTATTAAAAACAAATTAAATCTTGGAAAATTAAGAATCCAAGTTCTAAAAGATTCTAATAATGTCTTTTAGTATATAAGTATCTGTTTCTTTAAATAAGCCCCTAAGAACTTTCACTATAGGTTTTATAGAAAAATTTATCATTTGTACTAATATAAAGTGGTACCAGCCCCATCATATTTTGTAGTAAGAAGCTGACTAAATTAATGAATTCATGCACTTTAGTTTGTAAATCATCTATAATAACAAAAGCATAATATGCTAATTAGACTGGACATCCTTCTGGACATCCTTCTGTCATTCCGTATGAAGCCAGGGCTGCGAGGGAAGCCCAGGTCCTGGGTACCTGCCAGCAGCCAGAGGGAAGCCCAGGTCTCAGGTGCCAGAGGGAAGCTGGTGCCGGCAGCCGCGGGAAGGAAGGCCTACTCTTTCACGAATTTCGTGCATTGGGCCTCTAGTGTCACTATAAAAGAACAAAATTTCAATAGAGTGAATAAATTTAAAGAGCTAATTGGCTTTATTGAATGATTCATAAATCAGGTCACATTTCAAATAGTAAATAGAAAGGTGGTCTGAGGAGTTGTACAAAAGGAAGGGCTTTATAGGCTGAAAGTGGGAAGAATAAGAAAGTTGAAAGAGTATATAATTTTAAGCAAGATAACCTACCCTAAGTGGAAAGCAGGGAGTCTCATGAGGCAGATGACCTCACTGATGCAGACCAGGAAATCCCCCAGTAAAACAGCAAGTAGGTTAGGTGCTAAGTCTTGGTGGGATTTATCACAGTGATTCTGTTTTGAGTCTGGTTTTTTGTTTGTTTGTTCATTTGTTTTGTGTGTGTGTGTGTGTGTGTGTGTGTTTAATATATTTTATTGATTTTTTACAGAGAGGAAGGGAGAGAGATAGAGAGTTAGAAACATCGATGAGAGAGAAACATCGATCAGCTGCCTCCTGCACATCTCCCACTGGGGATATGCCCGCAACCAAGGCACATGTCCTTGACCGGAATCGAACCTGGGACCTTTCAGTCCACAGACCGACGCTCTATCCACTGAGCCAAACCAGTTTTGGCTTGTGTGTGTTTTTTTAACATCCCCTAATAATAACATAGAATTTTTTCCCCACTTCAAGTGAATAGGTTGCAGTGTTAAGAGTCTAATGTTTTGTTCCTTAGTCAAGAATTCATAAACTTTAAGTTCTTTAAATATCTCCCCTAGAAAATATTGTATTTTTATATTTTAGGAATAGATAACTTCAAAAAAATTAGGTTTAAATTTATTTTAGTTTGGCTTTTGGTACAAATAGGAAAAGATGCTAAGGTATATGTTCAGAATTCTGGGGGGAAAGTCTGAGACTCAAAAATTTAAGAACTCAAATATTAAACCCATTAAAGCTGATATTTTTCTTTATAAAATATGTAATGCTTCACATGCCATAGAGCAGAAACTTAGAAAAAATTCCAGTTAAGCATATATATATATATATATATATATATATATATATATATATATATACATATATATATATATTTCATATATATTTTATAATTTTAACAATATTAAAATAAAACCTGACCATATTTATTACTTTTCTATCTAGAAAATTGTATTCTCTCAAATATATGCATAATTAACTTTAATGGAGCAAGATTACATTTCAAAGTACAACTTTTTGCCTATTGTAATACTGTTCTTATCTGGTGCATAGCAAGATGATTTCCATTGTTATTTATATTTATTTGGTGCTTTTTGATGAGGAAAATAAGACATTTTTTGGGGGGATACCAGCAGCCTGACTCTGTACCTAGTTAATCAGTTTATTCCTCTTAGCCTATAGTCTAGTCACTGCCCCTTCCTTAATTATCTGGTCTTGCAAGACCGATTTACCTAAATGTTCACATTTTACAGAGCCCATAAACCATGAACCATACACAACCTCTGGAGGGGGTTATCAGCACTGGTACCAGGCCAGGCCTTTAGGTGTGGTCTCACGGCCCCCATCCCAACACACGGGGCTTTTTGCAAAGCCCACGCAAGGTCCGGAGATCTGATCCATATCTGGGGGACAAAGAAACCAAAGGGTATAAAGAGAAAGCTTCCTCCATATGGGTTTACTCAGGATTTGGAGAACTGACTGCCTGAGTCACTGTACTAGTACGTGTGAAACATCTGGAAATAAATGGGTTTTTCCTGTATCTCCAGGTACTCCTGTGTATTTTTTGGGCGCCTGGTAAATTCTGTAACAGTTAAGATATTTTGTTTTTGATGGGGAGTAATGAGGGAAAACTACAGAGAATATTTTCCTTCTATGGCTAAAGCTGTCATTGTAGTTTCCTACCCTTTTCCACTTAATAGGAATTTTCTGGGCCACTCTGTTGTTTAAGGTCTCTGGTGAAATCACACGCTCTTCAGTGTTTGACTGTTTATTTGGTTTGGCTGCCACTGTGGGAACAATTTAGATTGCTTGAAGAATGTGTCCAAAATAATGAGAATGATTGACAGTTGAGTGAGATTAAGAACCCCATAAAAGTAAAAGAAAGGTGAAATGTATTTTTTTATACCTTTAGGCTTTTTAATTTTTTTTTTTTGAACATTTGAACAGTTATATACTGAATTCTCATTTAGACTTTAATTAGTTGGATTCTCATTTTATGTGAGTAAACCACAAAAATGCACAGAGAACAAAGCTACCTTTCTAAGAAATATGTATGCGTTTGTCAGGGAGCAGAATTTGCCACCCTGAAATATGTCTCTTTAGTATAAGGAATATTTTATGCTCGTTATTTTTAAGAAAGAACAGACATGGGAGAAACTCTGAAAACGATAAAAGTTACCCTTTATAACAGACATTCCTTGTACAGGGAACTCCTCCATTTGTAAGGTGCCTCATTTGCTGTACCAGGAAGAGGGGGAATGACTCAATCTCTAGAAATTCCTATTAATGGAGAAAGTAAAGATTTAAAGTCTTCTTTAACCATCTAACCCTTACTAATGAAAGGCGTTTTAGGGGTAACAGAGGCAGGTTTAGGGAGTTTTAGAAATAAAGAGTGTCCATGGGGGAGGACTGCAAAGTTGGGGGGCTGGAAGCTGCCAGAAGTCACACATTCACAGAGAAAAAAGAGATGTCACAGGATAAGGGGAGAGGAAGACACCCATTCACAGAAGACCCCGGAAAGCCACAGGGAGTAGAGAAACCAAAGGGAGAAAGAGGACAACAGATTTTCACAGGGAACAGAGAATTCTACCACAGGAGGGGGAGAAGTAGAGGGAGACCCCACTTGGGGTTTGAGCTTTGAAGCTGTTATAGAGACCAGAGGGGAATGTCAGGACACAAAGAACTTCAATCTTTATAAACCTTAGGAAAAAGGGGCTTAGTGGGCCACTTCCTTGGGAAACCCCTCCCTGCGTGGGAGTCTGTGCTTGTTTTCCAATAAATTTCCACCTTCCATATACCACCTTTTGTCCATGGCTCATTCTTTGAATCCACCTGGACAAGAACCTGAGAAAAAAAAAATCACCTTTGCATCCTGCCCAGAGGAAAACCTCGCATTTCAGGTTGGTTTCCACGTTTCATTAATACACTTTCCCTGGTAACCACCCACAACTGACTCTCCCTACCCTCAACATCTTATTTTTTATTAATTTATTGATATTTATTTTTTAGCTGAGGAGGATATTTAAGGTGATGGTTTTGACCAGTTTGGGAGTTACTCATTTTTCCTTGGTCTCTCCCATCTATACCTGTTAATAAACTTCCGGTTGTCTCCCCCTTTTAATCTGTATTATATTAATTTAATTAGTAGACCAGTCAAAGAACCTAGAATGAAAGAATGGAAATATTTTTGTTTCTTCCTGTCATCTTCTCATTCTTAATTGAATGGCAAGTATTGTTAAAATAAATAAATAAATAAATAAATAAATAAATAAATAACACATTTAACTGAGTATATTTGAGGATGTGAATATTAAAAATAAAAACATTTAACTGAGTAAACATGAAGATGTGAATGTGGAAGAGTTAGCACAGGGAGCTGGTTAGTGTTAATAAAGGAAGGGAGCAAATAGAATCAGACAGTAAGCCTAATAGAGTAGAGAGCGGAGTCAGACATTAAGCTTGAGTTATTAAGAAGCTATAACATTCACAGCTCCCCTGAACCAGGCCATCCTCCCTGGAGGGGAACTAATCCCACCAAGTGGGCTCCCCAGGAGACAACCAGCCAGTGTCTGGGATTATGCAGGAAAGATAAAACAATGAAGGGAAAATTCCTCTGCTGGGATCAAGCTTAGTAGGAGTGAAGAACGCCTGCCTGTCTAGCCTGGGAGAAAGATCGGATTGGATAGGAGGAGGACCCCGCACCAGCCCACAAAGGGCCAGGAAAGAGACTCCTTAGCTTACAAGCAAAACCTCTCTCCCCCAAGTCAGAGGTAATATAATCCCAGTTTAGCAAAGGTCTGTCTTGCTGGCACTTGTTCCTTTGTATGCTCACCCTTCTATTCATTTGGGCGTTCCCTCTCCCCCAGCCTAGGAGGGTCCAAGCTTGAGCAGGGCCTGGCTCAGCAGTGCTGTCTGGGAGCTGAGACTATGCTGGACTACTGGAGTGCAAAGTGATGTGGCCCCACGTAGGCTCACCAGACCCAGGATTGCTCCCACAGCGGGACAGAGATAAGCCGCCTGGCTGTGATGAGGCACTGGGTACCTGGGGATAGTCCTTTGTGGTTGCTCCAGCTTCAATAAACTTTACCACTGCACCTCATTCTCCCACGGGTGGGTTCCCAAAATGCTTCACTTGGAACTCCGTGGAAGAACCCTCTATCCACCAGCAATATCAGCATCCCATCTAAATTAGAAAGACTCTCACTCCCACGAATTGAACAAAATGGGAGGTTTTTATAGAAAAGAAGGGTGGGACAAGGAAGCTATTAAATAAAGGAAAGAACAGAATATTTTTAGGCCTGTACATCTTTTGGAGGGGAAAACAACAGGCCCTCTTTTTATTATGCAGATTGTTTCTTCTTTCCATGGGGAGCAGAGAGGTCCCAAGTGACAGATTATCTTACAGGCGCTACACGAAAATTCCAGTCTGGTCAATTAAAACTATGTTTTTGGGAGAGGTTGAAACAACAATTAGGTCAGGTATTCTATACAGGTTGGGTACAATGGGCTAATGCCACTTGGGGCCTGATGCTTTCTCTTTAAGAGTATTGATGGTTTTTATTTAAATATTAGCTTATCAATATTTTTAATACATTTCTTTAAAAATTCTTCACCATATATAAACTTCAAAAAAATTATGATTTACAGCTCTTTTATCCTTTTTTATCATTCCTTCTTTTTCCATTGGTAACCGAGACTTTCACAATCATGGCTTTTGGAATTTTTATTTTATGATTTAGTTTGATGTTAAGGAAGAATTCAGAGGATTCCTCTCACTTCTATAGAGATTCTATTCCAATGTTCCACCCCCTCAAAGAGCCAAAAATGAGCCAGAGTAAAGCAAGGCAAAAATAAACTTTCCAGACTTCATATCAAAGCTAGGGTAGCATTGGATGATAAAGAATAGTCGGAGAGATGGATGAAAGAATGCCTAGACTTAAGTTGCAGCTAAACTAATAAAATATTTCTTGTCTAAAATCTCATCTTCTGAGAATGTGCTTCATTTGAAAACATTAAGAAATAAATAAGTGGCTACTTCAGAATAATATTCAGATATCAAGTTTCCTGAACTAATTTAATAAATCAACTTCTATCTTACTTTTCTCCACTTCTCTATCAGTAATCCTTGCTCTGCCTGAAGGCAGCATGTCCTAAGTTGGTTGAGACTTCCTTCAGACAAACTGCATGGCTATTTATAGCCACATTCCTCAGCATTTCCAAGATGGTCCTCAATATCTAAGCCATCCGATGGGAGCATCACCAGTCCAATGTCCCTGTGCCCGATGCTTTGAAAGGCCAAACTTAAAACATCAGAGTTTGGAATAACGGAAGGCTTATTGATTGAGAAGGTACCAAGTGAGAAGATGGGAGACTTAGTGGCCCCTCAAATCCATCTTAAGAAAGTCCAGAGTTCAGGCTTATTTTATGTCAAGGGAAAGAGAAATGGGAGGGGGGAGAGTGACTTGATGGCCACAGACATCTGGGTGGCAGCAGGATTCTGCTTAGTCTGTCGACCCTAGTTGATGTGAGTTTAGTCACTGTATAGTCCTGCAATTATTTGATAAACAATACATCCCTTCCCTTAGATCCTCGGGAGAGGCACTTTCTGATCAAGGGTTGTTTTTATAAAATTCAAGCTGCAAGCAAAATTCCTCTAATGATTAGCATGTATATGTGCAAGACTAAGCAGTAGCTATTGAACAAAGGAGGCTTGGAGTCAGAGAAGTTGAGCATTTCACTTTGTTACTTAGGAAAAACCTAAGTAAGCATAGCCATCTAAAGAAATCCAAAAGTTAAGGTAATTTTCAGGTAGTATATCATTTTTTTTTATCTCAAGAGAAAGAGTAATTGTTCTTCCCAGCTGAGAAATGTGCAGATAAATTCTAAATCAATTTAGAAGGAAATTAATGTTATACATGCTGATTAACACTTGTTGCTTTTGAATCAAGTATTATAAAATTCTTAAGAACAGTACAATTTTGATAAAGAATTTATACAGCATCTGTCTATACTCTATTACCAGTCAGGTATGCCAGTCTTTGAATAAAACTGAATTGTCCACATGAAACTGCAGTTAGGCCCTGGCTCAGTAGCTCAGCTGGGGACTAGAGAGGGCAGGAGTATGTATGTTTCCACTTTTATTGTAAAATGTAACCCATTTTAAGAGAAAAATGCAAAAATATATATAAATTTGATGTATTCCAATATTAATCTGCTTACAATTTCTGAAAGAAAATACTAGTGAAAAATTTTTCAGTATTTCTTCTACACCTATTCAAAGTTGAATCAATAAAACACAAATATTTTCTTTCTTAACTATACAGGTTTCATTACTGCTGCTCATCTTTCTACTATGCTTCTTTTCCTGTTGCTACTATACAATTTGATGCAGAATATATGCAGAATATATCTAACACGCCCAACTATCTTTTGTAGTAACCCTTTGGTCATCCTCAGGTAATATTTTTATATTGGTTCCAAGAGCAACTCTTTAGAGGCTGGGTGAGTTCCAGGATCAAACCAATCATTTAGGGCACAGTTCTAAGTTAAAAGAATATTTCTTATTAAAGTACACTTTCCCTTCCTACTTTTCTAGTTTCTTACCAGAAGTCCCATTGACAGGCAAAAAATTTGAGACAACTGACATCTACAGTGAAAGTTTGTCTCACAATAGTAGCTTAATCTCCCAACTCATTGAATTTTACACTTGCTAATTACATTACCTTTAATATTATGGATTGAATTTTTCAGTATTTCATTTGTAATGAAGTTGACTTAAACATTGCTGTAGACAAGCTTATTTATGGTATAAGAACAGCTAGTTGATACAAAATTGGTCTTTTTATATGTCTTCTTACTACTCCTTTAAGTCTTATAATGGGAGTTCACATGTGTTGTTGTTTTTATTAATTTTTTATTTCCCATTTAGATTATAGCTTTGAGCTTGAAAGAATTTGAGCATTGCTATTTACTGAGATACAATTTATAATTCATTCTTTGGACAATATTATTTCCCTTAAAAGATTGTTTTGTTTCCTATCCCTCACGTTAATTATAAATAAAGGACAATTTTCAAGGAAAAGACTTTATAGATTTTTTTAAGAGAAACATTTGTATTTTTTAAAAATAAACCAGAATGCTAGTCATATAAACTGCAAAAACACTGTTAACATTTTTGAAATTTACATAAGCTTGGAGGAAGTCAGCATACTATAATAATAGCCTATTCTTCAACTGATGTTAAGATATTTGATAATAGATATAAGGTTAATGTTGTGAGGGCAAGTTTATCCCTTTAGAGTAAAAAGATTAACAATAATTAAATGATTTTTCCCATGTTGGTTACATTAAACAAAACACTAATTTAAAAGAGAAACAATACTAAAATTAGAGCAGTTTTATAAAAAATACTAGAGGCTTAGTACACAAAATTTGTACACGGGCGGGGGGGAGGGGGGGGAGAGGGGTTTCCTCAGCCAAGCCTGCACCTTCTCCAATCTGGGACCCCTCGGGGGATGTCAGACTGCCAATTTAGGCCTGATCCCAGGGATCAGGCGTAAACCAGCAGTCGAACATCCCTCTCACAATCCTGGACTGCTGGCTTCTAATCGCTCACCTGCTCGTTGGCCTGATTGCCTCTCAATGCCTCTGTGTGCTGGCCTGATCACTTCTAACTGCTCCCCCTGCCAATCTGGTCACCCCTAACTGCCCCCCCCCCACTGCTAGCCTAGTCGCCCCTCACTGCCTCCCCTGCTGACCTAATCACCCCCAACTTCCACCCCCTGCTGGCCTGGTCTCCCCCAACTTCCACCCCCTTCCAGCCTGGTTGTCCCTAACTGCTCCTCCCCACCAGCCTGGTCACCTCTTACTGCCCCTCTGCTGGCCTGGTTGTCCCTAACTGCCACCCCTGCTGGCCTGGTCACCCCTAACTTTCCCCCAGTGTCAGCCTGGTCACTCCCAACTGTGCTCTCCCATTGGCCTAGTCGCCCCTGCCTGCCCCCCCCCCCGTTGGCCTAATCACCCCCAATTGCCCCCCTGCTGGCCTGGTCACCCTCAACTGCCCCCCATACTGGCCTGGTTGCCCCTACTTCCCCCCTGCTGCCCTGGTCGCCCCTCACAACCCCCCTGCCAGCCTGCTCACCCCACGCAGCCTTCTTGTTCAGTTGTTTGGTCATCACTCACTAACCTCTCCTGCTGGCCTGGTCATAGGCAGCCATCTTGTGAGGGTGAGAGGGTCAATTTGCATATTACCTCTTTATTATATAGGATACCATTTTTATATAACAACAACAACAATGTAGTATTTTTATGACATAATTTGCTTTTTAATTTGGCTTTGTGCTGTCTTTTCTTGTTTCTAGAACTTGAATACAGGCTTTGCTTTGACAGTTATAAGGAAAATGTCTCAAGATTTCTGTTTTTAAAAGATATCTTCCAAAATGTTCCTACCTTAAAAAAAAAGGACAACCAAAAATATAGTAAAAAGGACAGCTTGATGTTCTAGGTAAACTGCCTCTTCATATCTTCAATGACAGAATGAATCCCTTTATTTAGTGCAGAGCATTCATTTCCAAACTCCAAGGTCAAGTATATTTTCATAAACCAAAACTACTGTTTCTTATGCTGCATTGCTTTGAATTAGCAGCAATAAAATCTTCAAGAAAAATCTATGTTTTCTCTTGCTTGCTGCGAAAATGACCAACTAAAAAGGAAATGTCTTCAGGAAAAATCTAAATCTAAACAGGGTAAAAGTGGCAACGCGGCTCTAATTTGTTGTCCACCTATGTCTACGTGGTTGAGATTTGTGATATGGAGGCACTGGCACTTCCTATAACAGCATTTCTATATTTTAGTAACAAACACACTTAAAAGTAAAAGGAATTATTTTTGAAAGAGACATTCTTAACATTACATATCAGGTATAAATAAGAATGAAACAATTATGAGTTTATGAAATATCTTCTTTAAATAAAATCTATGGCCGAAACCAGTTTGGCTCAGTGGATAGAGCGTCGGCCTGTGGACTGAAAGGTCCCGGGTTCGATTCCGGTCAAGGGCATGTACCTGGGTTGCGGGCACATCCCCAGTAGGAGGTGTGCAGGAGGCAGCTGATCGATGTTTCTAACTCTCTATCTCTCTTCCTTTCTCTCTGTAAAAAATCAATAAAATATATTTAAAAAATAATAATAAAATAAAATCTATGCTTATCCTTTCCTCCCTACATGGTGCCTCTCACACCTAAATTCTTAGGACTTTTAAATAATCATAGTATTAAAGGGCGTATGAGACACCTTTTCCAGAGCATGTGTTTATTCCAGAGATTTGTCTTTCTTAACCAAATGAGTTTCATGCCTCCCTTTCTCTCATCTTACTTCAGTTCTCAAAGGGAATGAAATTAAACCTGGCACATCCATTGTGAGCTTGGCCAATTCAATGTAGGTTTCTTAACTGTGTGCATTACATAAACCACATAACTGTGTAAATGTAAAAATAAATTAACATAACCACTATCTGGCATATTGAGAAACATTTGCAAATAAGTTTTAGATGATTCTCCTTAGGTTGCACACCTGAGATTTTATTCCTTTAAACATTCCTAATTCAGAGATAATTAATTGTAATAGCATTCTCTTAAACAGAAGCCAGTCATTTTGTCTCTGCATGAAAGTAGTTCTTCAATGTTCAGGAAATTCAGTATCTAAAGGTATCAAAACTTATTAAAGGCATTATATACAACTAAAAATAGACACATAGAGAAAACAAAGTCATAGAATATACACTAAAGTGAATTTTTCACATTTTACATATTTTTTTCAGTTATGCAACGAAAGATTAAAAGTGACTGTAAACTCTACTCTTGCAAATCATTTCAAATCCTGAAATTAAATTGTTTGCTATAGATATTCCAGTGGATGAAGTTTTGTGATGGGAAATATATCTTTACGACAATAAATAAGTAGGATACCGATCTCAAACCCAGGTATGATGAGTTCCAAAAGTAAAGCAGGTGGTGTGATTAAAACCTGTTTGTATGGGGATTGTAGTGTGTGTTGCAACCAGTACAGACATGTATCCATACAATAAGCAACATTTTTTCTTTTCAGGACAATCCTTTGAAATTTATTTGGCAGATGGCTACTGTCAATAATAAAAGAGGAAAGCAGATAGATTAACACCTAGAGTAAGAGGCAGTCTGTTGATAGGAAAAAGAGCAGAGTGTTTGCCGGAGACACCTGGATTCAAGTCCCCAAATGGCCATCAAGTGATTAGGTAATCTAGGGCAATTATTAAATCTTCTTGATTCTCATATTTGCCATATGTAGAATGTGAACAATAAAACCCACACAGTACACAGGAGGGTTGTAGGAAGTATCATATGAAACGATTGGCACCTTGTTGATTTTCAATCCATTATAGTTCCCTTCCTTCCAAGAACCATTTCTGAAGGTATAATTTCGGTTACAAAGAAGAGTTAAATATGAAAGCCACATAGACACCTAGATATTCTGGGTGCGTTTCATGTGAAATGGAAGCTATGTATGGCAAAAACTTCATGTGCTGCACAAAAAATATTTCTTTTCAATTTAAAAAGCCCAAGAAAAGTGTGATCTCCCCTGATTACAATTGATGTTTTCTTATGTCTCCTAAACTGTTCTTGGAGAGATAAATAAATAAATAAATAAATAAATAAGCCCAAGGAAGAAACTGAGGAGACTTATGCTCTCATGAACTATAGTGAAGCAGGATACATGGTAAAAGCATTGCAGCAATTCTTCCTGCAATCATCTCTTTTTATAAAAGTGGACAATGAAATAAAAATCATTAGACAACATTACAAAGCAAAAAGTAAGCATGCTGTTATGTGTGTACAATTTTTAAAACTTCTTTAAAATTCATTTAAATGATAAAGCAATCATGGACCCAATGTTATTTCCTGCTGCTTTCTCAAAGTTGTTATCCTTTCTTTTCTTAAGTACTTATTTATAAATTTCTTCAGTGTTATTGGGGTCTGACAATGAAAATTGTGTACACTTATGTTGTATACCTTAAAAGAAACCATGCTGATATCCTTTCATATGGCTGTTCTATAAAATTCCTAGTCAGGATCCTCATTCTGCTTATAAAAAATCTAACCATTTTCATCTGTCCTTCTTTTCTTGATTTGCTTTATGTTATAATTTAGGAAAACATATTTGGAGCCCACCTGATAATTCCCCTTGAAGACTTTGTTCCAAGAAAGGAAACATCGGTGTTCTGAACTCCAAAGCTAGCGGCCAAAGGTGGGAACATAGTGGTTCATGAGCTCAGATGCTGGTGATTCCTATCTGTGGAGCCAAATCCTTGATCTGCTACTTAGCTTGCATACATTACAGAAGTTACTCTGCCTCAGGTTTCACTCTTTCTCAGTTTTCTGAACTGTATAATAATAGTACCAACATCAAGATACTTCTGAGAATTAAATTCATAAATGTTTTTAGAAACAGAGAGTAGTTGTTTGGAATGAAGTAATGTACTCAGTTACTGTCAGCCATGGCTATTAATATTATTAATTGTTCTGAGTGAATGCATGAAAAAAAGCGCAAAATGAGTAAGTATCCCATTTAAGATATGACATACAAGTGTTGGAGCTCAAATGTTATATTAATGTTTTTGTTACATTATAAAAAAATGCCACAGACTCAGTGGCTTGAAACAACACATATATATTATCACATAACTTCTGTGGGTCAGCATTCCAGCCATAGTTTAGCTGGGTTCCTACTCAGGATCCTATAAGGAAGGGGTAGGGAATGTCTGGCCTGCAGGCCATATAAGGCCTACAGGCTTTAGGGGTAAGTTAGTTAAATGGTTGACCAAATATAGCAGACTAATTTTTAACTTGGTAATTTTGAATGGCCCAAGAATAAAATTATAAGTATCTAAATGGCCCTTTCCAGGAAAAGGGATCCCCACCCCTGCATAGGCGATGAAAGCATTGAACAGGCTCCATTCCTTGTTGGCGCTAAGGGTCCTCTTTCAAGCTCAGAGAGTTTGCTGACAGAATTCAGTTTCTTGTGGCTGACTGAGGTCTTTATTTGTTTGCTCCTGATCTGCAGGTGCCTCTCTCAGCAGCTGGATGCCACCCACTGCTTCTTCTCACAAGTCCACCTTAGAGTTGGTGGTGTTTGGGACTAACTACCAGAGTTTCAATCCTGGTCCAGTAAATACTAGCTGTGAGACCACGGGCAAGTTATTTAACATCTCCTTGACTTGAATTTCCATAAAGTGAAGATAATTATTTGTATCTTCTTTCCAAAGTTATTATGAAGATTAAATTAATTATTATATGTAAAGCATATAGAATACAGAGTAATTATAAGTGTTTACTATTATAATCCCAGTTAATGTTGACAATCACCCATTTGTAGTCAATTATTTAGAAAAGCCCAGTTCAAAAAAGATAATGCAACTTTGAGAAAATGCCGAACAGCTCAAACTTTCTTCAGAGTATCATTTTTTTGAATACATTGGAGAAAATAGATTATTTCTTTTCAGTGATTTATAATGTAAGTAGCATTTGCAGCATATTACTCATAGCTGGCTACCTAGTATCTACTGTTACCTACATTCCTTGATTTTGTTTGGAGCATCGGTGTATCAAGATGTAGGAAATATTTAAAGATTATTTTAAGACATTTGCAATCTTATTTCCCACTTCTTTAGCACCCATGAAACTCAGTTCTAGGTAATGGGACTGAAGCAGAAGGCTGCTAAGGGATTTCTTGGAGAGCTCTTGCTTCCCTGTGAGATGGTAATAACAGCTCTGGCACTTCCCCCTCTCATGCCTGGAGATGCAACAGCCATGTTGAGGACAAGAAGCAAAATGCCAGCTTACTAGGAGGATGCAATAGGAAGCCAGAGGGACGTCTCCTTAGGACACCAGCTCAATGCCAGCACCCAACCAACCTCCCTCTGGTTTACTTACGATAAGAGATAAATTAATGCCAATTTGTGTCACTTTAAATAGTGGTTCCTGCTACTTGTAAGTAGATGCGAACTAATGCAGTTTTAAGAATATATAAAAGATTGGATGAATGACTTGATATTACAAAACAAATAAACCTACAATCATAAAATCAGTGAGAATGTAATATCATTGAACTGCACAGAAAGCAGACACTTTAAAAGTGTTTTTATATGAATGAACAAGAGAATAAAAGTTCTCAAATAAAAGTTTGTCCTTCATTAAACTATTGATCTTCCTGGCTTGATTAAATCTACTATATGCTTTAAGTTGGAACAGATATCGTCTTCAAATAATGTACAGTCTCTTCATTAAATTTGCTGTGATAATGGCAATCTTGTGTCTACCCGCATAGTAATTAACTCACCCATTTCCCCCAAATATGCTGAAAAGAACAAAGACAGATATAGAGAAAATAAACCTTTCTTGGTACTTTGAAACAGTATCTCTCATCCCTTTAGCTCTCATAAACTAAGACATCATACCCCATCTCCAATCCCAAACTCAACCCCACTCCCACCAGTATCTGTCATTCAAATTGACCCCTTTTTGCTTTAAGTTATATGGCCTGTTTATCTTGTAATTATGCACTCTCTGCCCACCCCACTTTCTCTTTCTCTCTCTTTGGATGACTGGTTTGTCTCCCCTTCTTACAACGGGAAAATAAAATATAAATTCCATCAGCATACAGACCTAGAATTAGCAATAATGAATAGTTCCCAATAGTTCCCAAAATAATAATAAGTGAAGAAAATAAATCAGTGATGAATGAATTAGGGAATTAAGGAAGTGATGACAATGGTGAATAAACATAGCCATCACACTATCTAAGTTTTAGCCAACAATAAATGTTAAATAGTTTTAGGAAAACATTCATATACTCTTACTGCTGGAGCACTGAAATCTCACTTGCAGTTCTATACAGGTTTTCTACAGAATAATTAGCATTTGCACTATAAACATGTAGCTTATTTATTAATAGAATGAATGATACTTCCTCATTCTAAATCTTTAATAATATAGGAGCAAAGAATCAATAAAATGATTGCTCATTACTCATAGAATCATGGTTTGATTCCAGGTCAGGGCACATGCCCAGGTTGTAGGCTCAATCCCCAGCATGGGGCCTGCAGGAGGCAGCTGATCAATGATTAATGTTTCTATCTCTCCCTCTCCTTCTCCCTTCCACTCTGAAATCAATAGAAAATATGTTTTTAAATATTGAAAGGTACTATTACTGTATAAGAAATAGAGATTGGATTTTGGTGGACAACCATGCAGTTAATTGACAAGAAAAATTTTCCATTCTAGTATGTGGATAAATAATGTTATATTTTGTTAGTGAGATAGAAACTCCTCAATAATAATATCTTTCCATAGAAACATTAGGATTCATTGAGCTGGCCAATTCACTTTATTTCTGTAACAACTATTATTGTGTGTGTTTTTTTAACCTTCATGACTTCCTGTTTTATATAGACACTGCTACCAAAGCTCATGCTTTTGAAGTACTTTGACATATTGTTTTAGTTTTTGTCTATTAATAATAGATGTATCAAAGCTTTCATTGCCTGTTGTGCTGTATTGCAAATTTGAGCAAAGGGACTGAATGACAGTCATACAGGTTCTAACAACATAAGCAGAAAATCTGTAAGCAAAGATAGAGAGAATGAAATAAAAGAGGACTTTGAAGGCCAACAGCACAAAGTCAATAAATGAAAAAGGATAAATCAAGAGGAAGAGTAAAAAAAATAAAGGAGTTTTCCAGAAAGAAAACCTGAGAAATGATATATAGAAGTCAGGAGGCACGAGAATAATCCGTAAAACACCAATGATATAATTAAGGTAGGATTTTAATTGTACCAAATCCTTTCTAATCACAATAGTGTTAGTAATATTTTGTACTATACAATCATAAGTCTAGAAATATCTCTAGTGATAATGAGGCTATGTATAAAAATGTCATGGCTAAATATTTTGTGAGTGACTTAGGTTAATTGCTTTTATTGACCCATTTAGTCCAAACAGTTGAATCAGGTTGGTCACATAGAAAAATTTGAATAGTTTTATTGATTTGTACCAAGAATAGGAAGTAAAGCAAGGAGAAAAGATCCTAAGATTAGCTCTTTTACTCTTGCTTCCCCAAATTTTCTTGCTTGAAAATATATTTATACTAGAGACCTGGTGCACGGATTCATGCACATTGAAAGGAAATTAATTAGAAGGTGGCCAGTGGGACGGGATTGGGCGAGAAATGGGCCAGACACACTCTGGAGCCAACCTCCTGTGGTCCCTCCCTGGCTGGCCACACCTGGGGTGGTGCCAGGGCTCGAAGGGCATATGCAGAGTAAGCTGGGTCCCTCTGGCAGGTGGGGTTCCTCAGCCTGGCCTGCAGGGATCATGGAGAAACTGACAGTCTGACATCCCCCGGGGGTTCCCGAGTGCAAGAGGGCACTCTGCAAAGTTGCTGTCACTGAGCAGCTTCTGCATTGAGTGTCTGCCTCCTGGTGGCCAGTGTGCATCATAGCTACCGGCCTGCTGGTCACTTAACCTTTCATATATATATGCACTCTAAGTGCATGAAATTTAAAAAGAGGATTTCCTAATGAATCCTGGCTTCTTATGGAACTAGGTAAAGAAATGATGCATTATCATCTACATTTATTTTGGAGGTAGCAATACCAATTGAATTAGAAATTCTTTATGTAAGAATGAATGAAATATCATGCAAGAAGTATTTATGTCCAGATAAACATAACATATCTGAACATTTTTTCAACATCTAAACATTGCAATTAAAAAACATTCTGCATAGACTCAATAATTATAATTTCTTTTTTTGAAAAGAGAATTATAAATAAGACTAGAAACAACATTTAATTAAAATCAGAGATTTTTCTGTAATAAAATTTCCAAAAAGAAGGAAACATGTAATTCTGGAACACATTTTTAAAAACAGCTACAGAAACGGGCTTTAAGAATGAAATGTCTTGAGTGGTGAAGATACATATAAAAAAAGATAAAAATGAAAAAAGAAGGTGACCAGAGGAAGGAAATGAAGAGTTGAAGTCAACAGACCTTGTCTTCTATCTTGTGTAGCATGCAGTAGCTAAATTCAGTATCTCCACACTTAACCTCATACAACTCCATTACTCTTTGATACTGATGAGAATTGTTTTGACCTATGAGAAGTCTTGTATTTTGTACTTGACACTGTGAGAAGCATTTATAGAACTTCAGATGTCAATATTTCAACACTGAGCTAAGCAACCTCTAAAGTAGTATTTTATAAATACCCTATATTTCAGACACACACACACACACACACACACACACACACACACACACACACACACACACAAATAGAAAGCCCGAATTACAGAGAAACAGAGTACATTTTATACTAGAGAAGTACATGTAATAAAATTTGAACATGACCACATTTTAAAAACAAATTTAGGATGAAGATAGCAAGTTTATTTTGTGTTGAAACAGGACATAAAAAACGAATAAATTTTAAGAGTTGTAATCCTATTTTAAGTGTCAGTTAAAAAAATATATAGTTCAATGTTTCAATAGACATATGTAAGTATTTACTTTATTGGAGGGCCTTAGGCCCTAAATCTATAGCATTATTACAAATATACTCTCTGCCCTGGTTGGTGTGGCTTGGTTGGTTGAGAGTCATCCCATGCACTAAGAGGTTGTCAGTTAAGATTCCTGATCAGGGCACATGCCCAAATTGCAGGCTTGATCCCCAGTAGGGCAGATGCAGGAGACAGTGGATTGATGTTTCTCTCTCATCACTGTTTCTCTCTCCCTCCCTCTCTAAAATCAATAAAACATATTTAAATAAATAAGAATGTACTCTTTGCCCTGAGCGGTGTGGCTCAGTTAGTTGAACATCATCCCATGCACCAAAAGGTCATTGGTTCAATCCCTAGTCAGGATGTGTGTGGAAAGCAGTTGATCAATGTTTCACTCTCTCCTTCTTTCCTCTCTCTCTCTAAAATATATATATATATATATATCTTTATTTCATACTGGATTAAATCCCAAGAATTGATTAATGGTAATAAAACTAAATTTACTTTTAACAAAACATGGGTGGAAGCGGTAGATATTAAAACTTACAGTTGGGAGGGGACAATGAAGAATTGTTGTTCAATAAACAAATAAGCTATTAAGGGCTTATATTCACTAATTATTAATTATTGGAAAAGATACTAATATTTTCTTATGTCACACAATTACTGTGAAATTTGATGATATTTGTGTTATAATGCAGGTTACTCAAGAACCTTGGCTTTCACAGATTTAACAATTATTTATTTCAGAAATTACAAAGAAACTTCATCATCTATGGCCCTAGACCAATTTAAAATTTTGCTGAAGTACTGATTTATATGTGCTAATTGTGAGCAGAAATGGAAGAACTAGAAAAGTTCTGGGTAAAAGTCATACATGAGGACCAATTGAATCTTTTCAGAATCACATTCAATGTTATCTCTTTGTTTAACCTTATTTATATGTTTTTACCTTATAGGACCAAGTTGCCAATGATATTTTAAAATATTACTTTACTTAACTAATTGATCTATGTAGCTATATCATCTACACTACAGATTATCCTTTTTTATTCATGATTTAAATAAACAGTTCTATGTGTATGACCAGCAAATTTTAATTTTACATTGTTAATATTTCAATATCATGCTATGCTTAATTCAACAAATATCATAGATGGAATATTCCAAATTGTGCTTCCCTTAAAAATTAGAGCTAAAAAGAAATTCACATTTATTTGCATATTTACATAAACTATAGATATAAATTAATATTATAATACTAGGGGCCCAGTGCACGAAATTCGTGCACTGGGTGTGGGGGGGGCAGTGTCCCTCAGCCCAGCCTGCCCCCTCTCACATACTGGGAGCCCTCAGGCGTTGACCCCCATCAACCCTCCAATCGCAGGATTGGCCCCTTGCCCAGGCCTGACGCCTCCGCCAGAGGTGTCAGGCTTGGACAGGGGACCCCCATCTCCCCCCGATCACTGGCTCTGGCCCCCGCCCAGGCCTGAGGCCTCTGGCCCAGGAATCATGCCTGGGCAGGGGACCCCCATCTCCCTCTGATCGCTTGCTCCACCCCCCGCCCAAGCCTGACGCCTCTGACCCAGGCTTCAGGCCTGGGCAAGGGGACCATCATATCCCCCCAATCCCCGGTTCCACACCCTGCCCAGGCCTGATGCCTTGGCCAGAGGAGTTGACCCTCATCACCCTCCGATCACCAATCACCGGATGGGCCCCTTGACCAGGCCTGAGGCCTCCGGCAGAGGTGTCAGGCCTGGACAGGGGACCCCCAGCTCCCGCGGTTGCAGGCTCCGCCCCTGCCCAGGCCTAACGCCTCTGGCTGAGGCGTCCGGCCCGGGCAGCGGGGACCCGCACCTGCAGCGGCCCCGCGATTGTGGGCTCCGCTTTAGGCCCAGGCAAGGGACCCCTAGCTCCCGGGACTGCCAGCTTTGACCGTGCCCAGCTCCCATCACTGGCTCCACCCCTACTTCCTGCTATCACTGGCCAGGGCGGAAAAGGCATCTGATTCTCCGATCATGGCTGGGGGGCAGGGCAAAGGCGGCCCCAGGGCCTCCTTTGCCCTGCCCCCCAGCTCTTAGCTCCCCGCTGGGTTTCAGATCACTGTCAGTGGCAGGGGGCTTCTTCCTGCTTTCCCTTTCGCCTCCCTGCATTGTGCCTACATATGCAAATTAGCCGCCATCCTGTTGGCAGTTAACTGCCAATCTTAGTTGGCAGTTAACTGCCAATCATAGTTGGCAGTTAATTTGCATATAGCCCTGATTAGCCAATGAAAAGGGCATCGTCGTACACCAATTACCATTTTTCTCTTTTATTAGATAGGATTTATCTCTTGTGTGAATTAAATGATATGACACACGCATTAAACTAGAAGAATAGTTGTTGAGACCAGCATGAGATTTTGCATACCCTGAAGACTAAGACCTCCAAATTCAATAAAATCAATGACCTGGGAATCAAAATACCTGCATTTGAATCCTAGCGTATCCATTTACCCTTATGACTTTAGAAAAGTTATTTAACCTCTCTGTGTCTATTTCTTATAGATGGTAACAGTGTTGACCTCATATGTTCGTGTTGTAATTATCAGTCAGATAATGCCTAGCACGGTCCTTAGCATACACTAAAGGTTCAGTAAATTTTCGCTTGGCTGATGCTGATTCTCTGTCTGACGCATAGCTAATTTATGCTAGGGAGTTAGTCACATTGTTAGCAGACTTGATCAATTCCCCAGCCTCTATATCACAGCAAAGTATTGGGGGTTTTTTCTAAGTTACTATGCAAGGTTGAACCTTGAACAACACAGCTGTGAACTATGTGGGTCCACTTATATGCAGACTTTAAAAATAAATACTGTAAATGTATTTGCTCTTTCTTCAGATTTTCTCAATAACATTTTTCTCTAGCTTACTTTATTGCAAAATAGGATATTAAAGTTAAGTTTTGGGGGAGTCAAAAGTTATATGTAGATTTTCAACTGTACAGGGTCAGCACCTCTAACTCCTATGCTGTTCAAGGGTCAATTGTAATCTCATTCAACTGACAGGCATTTATTTCTTCCTTTCTATAGATGTGGCAAATAAGAAAATTATGTTTTAATGACAATAATATCCAGAATCAGAAGAAAGAAACAGAAAGAGATAGGATAGAGACAGAGATAGATGACGGATCATTAGATAAACAGGTCTATAAGTAACTAGGTGGGTGGGGAGGGATGGAGGGAGGCAAGCAGACAGACAGGCAGGTAAGTAGGTAGGTGGGTAGGTAGGTAGGTAAGTAGTAGATTGGATGGATGGATGGATAGATAGATGAAGATAAGATGCATAGATGATATAGTTTGTATTAACATTCCAGTTGAGAGGTGACTGAAAATGTTGTGGGAAAAGGGCCTGAGAATAAAAAATGTGTTATTCTTTTTTATTTTATTTTCTTGTTTAAAGTATTATGTTATTCTTTTCTAAGGGGGGGGGGAGAGAATTCATGGACATGGAAAACAGTGTGGTGATTGTGAGGGTGGAGGGGGTTGGGTGGAGGTAGTAGAGGGCATAGAGGGGATAAAAGGTGATGGGGAAAATAAATAAAATATAATTTAAAAAATAACATTGATATATTTAAAACTTTCCCCAAAACTTAAATGCTTAATGAATGTGGAAACTTGTCCTGTATAGGCAGGAGAGCAGAACATACAGTGTACAGCCTTTTTCAGTTTCTAATTTGTACAATGTTACAATATAACATTAGTTGCCTAATTATATTGGTTCTGCACTTAGAAATTTAAATAGCTGTGGTTCAATAAACTACTCCTTCAACTATAGGAAGTGAAATTCAATGTGGAAGATCTCTCTCCATCTTTCTTCCTTCCTCCCTTCCTTCCTTCCTTCCTCCCTCCTTCCCTCCCTCCCTCCCTCCCTCCCTCCCTCCCTCCCTCCCTCCCTCCCTCCCTCCCTCCCTTCCTTCCTTTCTTCCTTCACTCACTTTTTCTGTGTACAGCTTCCATTTAGTAGTAGTATAACAGCTTCTGAAAAGCAGTGGAAACTATATTTACTGAGGAATGTGACACTGCTTCAACTATTCCCAGGACTCTGGACTTTTGGAAAAGATTATAAATGAGGTTATTTTTAACTTTAAAAATAGAATTGAAGATAATGTTCATAGAAAGCAAAATACTAAAGATGTAAAATGAAGCTTTGAATGACTTACAATAATTCTGTTTATAAGACATAGACAAAAACAAAATCTTAAAACCTTCTAAACCTGAAAGATGATGTTTTAAAATATTTGGGGAATTATTTTTTTTATCATAACATCCTTATTTTCTCCCTTTACAATTTCTTTGTAAATTGGGGATAGCCTTAATAAAATAAAACCTGTTGCTTTTCCTAAAACACTTGTTTATAGTTCTTCAATAGCACGTACTATATTTTATAATTTATCTATGTGCCTTTTGGTCTCCCTCATCATTGGGTTGTCGAGTCCTAAAAGACAATGACATGACCTTATTCATGTTTATGACTCCTATACTTGGCCTTTCATTTCTGACATAACAGATACTCAACATGTTTTTAATATATAAATGAAGAGTGTGATTATTAAGGCATAAAAATAAACTTCATGTCTTTGATCATGGAGTTAACAACAACTCCAACACAACTACAGATTTGAGTTGAGAAAGATTCAGAAGACAAGATGCTTTGACCGATAAGAAAAAAACAAAACGTTTAACATTGGAACTAGTCTATAAAAAATGGTTATGTGAAATGATCAGCTTATTGTTGAGTAATTAAGATGAGTGATAAACATGCAACTTGGACCAATAGTTTCAGTGCATTTAAAAATGACAGCCCCGTAGAACATAGTCTTTGCTCAGACACTTAGCAGACCAGGAAAAACTATTTTTTTTGCCACCCATTCACAAATATATTTAATTTTTTAAATATACTGCTAATTAAAGTGTGAAATAAATATAGTGTCCAAACTTTTTCCATAATGGATTTTAGAGCCAACCACAGGAAGCAGTAAATGAATGTCTTCAACAAAATAAAGGGCTAGATGTGCACACGGGATGCAATGAGGACACAATGGAAAGAAGTGTCTGTTTTACCTGGGTGTGATTAAGAAGTTAGTAAATGTGGCATTTAGATTATGGTGGCAACATTTGGAGTATAAACTCCTGGATATTTGGAATGTGTGGAACATCTGCACAATCAGAGTGAGTATGTTTCAAGTATAAATGACCAAAGTGAGGGTGACTTCTGCTCATGAAGAAGACAAAGTATTGCTGGAATTTGAAGGTAAAACAAGAAACCTGATACCAAAATCCTGAACATGGAGATCAAAGTCTGAACATCATTTTGTTTTCTAGGGCCTATGAACATATTTCCTATCTCCTAAACAAATTATCTCTAGGAACACCACCAGTTATAAAATCCTAGAATTAGACCTGAGGTGTGTAATGATAAATTTTTTCAGAATAGTTTATTTTGCTAAATACCCATTAGTGGTGGCCTACAGCTACCGATAGTTAAAATTTCAAGAATGTTGCTAAGCATTTGCTAAGTTAAGTAAAACCACAAATATCAAAACATCACTTTATAATAATTTTACTACATTTTTTTGTATCATCTATGCTCTTGAACTTATTTTTGCTATTGCATGTGTATAGTGGAAAAACAACATAAAGGTATGCTATTTCATGTCTTTCCCCAACTCTACATTTAGTGGCCACATTGTTTTTAAATTGGATATTGTAGAAGTGTTAACAGCATGGAAACTGAAATGCTACAAGTCCTGGCTTGACTTATTATTTGTTGATGGTCTAGACTTAATAAAGTGGTGAAAATGTTAATAATGCAAGTTAAACTTAAAAGTATGCATGCTTATAGTCACATTATGAATGGCATAAAATTTCAAAATATCCTTCCAATTTCTAAAACTATTATCTGATTCAGCAAAAAAGTTGCTCATATAATTGAAGAACTAATGAAGTTCCAAAAAATATTTTCATTTATTTCACTTTTGTCAATGTAAGGGAAAATATCACCCAGTATCTATATTACAACTATACTCATTTGTCATTTACAACCACAGTTTAGCTACTTATATAAGAGTTCAGAAAAAAATCAATGAAAGCATTCTGAAAGAATAAATTGGTTATATGGAATTTACAACAAAGAATATTGTGTTAATTATTTGTAAAGTATAAATCACAATCCTTATCTGTCTAAAATTTATAATATATTTATATTTGCATACATATATAATTCTTTCTATATTCTTGTTATCAAAATTCATGAAATAAATTTAAGCCTAAAAAATGTATGTACATAATTTTTATATGTTTAGTTGAAGTAGATAAAATTCTTCATAACTAAATTAGTTCTACAAACCCTACTCAAGTCCCCAGTTCCAATGTCTCTAACCTATATTCCATTTGTTCACTTAGTACTTCTTTTGGTAGCATTTATGACAGTTATAACTGGTTTGCATAATTTTTTATTTAATGTATGTCTTTCAATACCCACACATATAAGCCATTTGGAGTAGGTCTGTGTTCATCTTGTTCCTTGCTGAATACACAGTGTCTATTGCAATACCTAAAATTGGTGGGAGTATTTATACCATGATTCATTGAAAATTTCCATTAAATATTTGCCTTATAAGCAAATGAGTGAATAAGAATAAGAATACTCCTCAAAGACTATATTTTATTTTTATGTGAGCCATGGGCACTGATGAGAACATGAGAAAAACAGTTTAAATTTGTTAATAACATGCTGTAGAAGAATAAATAAGTGACACTTTTAGCTGATAAAACACAACACTCAGAACTCCAAGGGAGAGTTTTTGCCCTTTTTCCTCAATCTACCCCTTCTTAAGCATTACCTGAGCTGGATGAATGGGAAGGGGGGGAAGATTCAGAGAAAAGGAAATATATGGAATGTGGGACATTTGAAACACTATACAGTACAATTTCATTTATAAATCATAGTGCTTAAAAAGCAACAACACAGGTCTGTCTTTATTTTCCTCTGCCGTTGCAAATGGTAAGAGTTCCTTCCTTTTTACAGCTTACCTGTATTTTAACAAATGAGTTAAAATACAGTTTAACATTTTAACTGCACGCCCCTTACTGGGGATTGAGCCTTCAACCCGGGCATGTGCCCTTGAGCAGAATCAAACCCAGGATCCTTTAGTCCACAGGCTGACATTTATCCAAAGCCAAACCAGCGAGGGCTATAATTCTGTTTCTGTTTGTGTTGTGTGTGTGTGTTTTTTTAACTCAAATATATATCAATTAAATTCTCAGTGCATTCACTTTTCAATTTGATTTTTAAAATAACATCAGTTTATAGAATAGATCTTTAGATAAATAAAAACTATTTCAAATTCAAGTAACATGCTTTTGATAACAAATTTTAAAAGGGCCCCTTAGGTATTTCATTTTAAGACATTTTTATGCTAGTAAAAACTGTTTTTTATTTGAAAACAAAAGGGGTCACATGGTTTTTTAAAGTAATGTTTTTAATAAAAATTACCAACCACAGACATAGATATCATCAAGGGAAGGCCACTGTGGTCATAATGTATTCTTCCAGATATCAAGATATAAATTTAAGGTAGTGGAGTCCTTAAAGAACTTTGAAATCTAAGTCATTTAATTTGCCAAATTTGTGTCTACTTATTAGACCATAAGGTAGTTCTTTCCCAGACTCTACAAATGTAGGATCACAACACTCTAATTTCTAAAATGATAGAGCTGAAAATAATAAGTGAATTCAAACATTCCTGTGTGATCCTCATCTAAGGGGAAGATTTTGGAATTGTAAAGAATCATCTATAAATATATTTAACTACATTAAAAATCAGGAAAGCAAGCATTTATCAGTGTGCAATTTTGAGAGGAAAGGTAAGGTTTCCTTCTGCACAGGCTCCATACATCCAAGCAGTTGTAAGTCACTAACCATTGCATTAACCAAAGAACTTAATATGCATATTAGCATAACCCAAGGACAGAACAATATTGTGGTAAAGGCCTAGGACAGGGGGCAGGAGCAGGCTAGAAGAGGTCAAAGAGGTCAGTGGGGGGATTGGACATCTGTAATACTTTCAACAATACACATCAAATTAAAAAAACAAGCATATAGTAATTTTTTTTCACTTTGTAATACATGTTATGAGCTCTAAAATCATTTTCCACCCAAAATTTCCCCATCAAAATATGAACTCCTTCTGGTAAAACCATTACCCCAACATTTTTCCCCCTCAAAGCCACCTGTGGCCTCCAAACACAGCTTGTAAACACAGCTCCCAAAGAAACCACAACTAAATGATAATTCTTGCCACCTACTTTTTATTTGTGGCTTAAAGCAATTTCATTGAGCAATTTAGCATTAACGGTCAACATTTTAGCCCAGAAAAGTGGGATGAGATACATAGTCTATAAAGGAAGCAAAACTCGTTGGAAGACAGAATAGTATCTTATCTGAACTTCCACAGACTCAATGATTTGGCTTAGCACCCTAGGCTGAGTGAGACACCGGAAGTGATCATTTTACCACTGGATGCTCTGAGCAGAAAATCATCTGCTTCATAAATATGCAAAATCAGACATGTCCCTCGTATTAAAATATGCATACAATATGGGGCAGGACTCAAGAATAAGAAGTTATAAGTGGGAAGATTGGTGATCCATAAATAAAGTCTTCTTGGCCCATTATTATGTCCCAACCCACCACTAAAGAATAATTTCCTTTATCTTTGTCAACTGTGAAACTTTTTTTTTTTTATATTTTATTGATTTTTTACAGAGAGGAAGGGAGAGAGATAGAGAGTTAGAAACATCGATGAGAGAGAAACATCGATCAGCTGCCTCCTGCACATCTCCTACTGGGGATGTGCCCGCAACCCAGGTACATGCCCTTGACCGGAATCGAACCTGGGACCTTTCAGTCCGCAGGCAGACGCTCTATCCACAGAGCCAAACCGGTTTTGGCAGTCAACTGTGAAACTTGAATTGATAGCTCTACATTTTTTGAAACAGCTACTGAATTTAAGGGTATTAGAATTAACGTGATTATAAGCAGACAACACATGGCCTTTGTGAAATAAAAACATGTTTATAGTGAGAAAGTAATGAACTGTGGTTTGTCTGGCCACACCATCCAATTTATCTGATTAAGCAGCAGAGGAATTTAGAAAGGAAGTCTAGTTGAAAGGAGAAAATAAGCTACTAATATTGCCTGCGATACTATCTTTTCATAATTCTCACATTTTAAGGGGGATAGTTTATGTTTTAAATATGAATCAATAGTCTCTTTCTCTGTTTTGTGCTTACCTCAGACACACATATTTTAAAAGATAAGTAAAGTGTTGTTCAATGAGCTGAGGTAAATATATGTTGATTGTTGTGCTGTTTTGTGGTGATACGTAGGTGTTTAGGGATAGGTGTTAATTTTATGAAAATGTGACTTGGCTACATGAAAAATAGCATTAGTAAACTACAGAAACAAATGTGGTCAAGAGCCCACTACAGCTATATTTTTCATACAGCCTTTGACTACTTAGTTCAGTTAAAGTCATGATCCATAAAACACAGTGCAATAAAATCCATTTCTTGTTCTTGTGTTAAATAAAAGTATTGCTAATCATGCTTGAAGAGCCATTGCTTTATAAAAATACCATAAGTCCAGTTAGAGAGAAGACTACATAACTATAAGATGATTTTTTTATTTTGGCAATCAATTGTTGGAGAGCATATTTTTAACCTTCTTTTAAAAATCTTCAAAATAACTTAAGTAAAAGAAGTTTTGATCATCTACTCTCATCAAATGCCACTACTCTTATCAAATGTCAAACAAACATATCCACAAAAGTCAACTCACACAATTCCTCTTATTACTAGTTCTCTAAGAATATGGTTAGCCATAAATGGAAAATGGGAAAATGCTAATTTTGGATTAGTGCTAACATATAAATCGCTTTTCTCTCCAATGTTACATAAAAGCAATTTCCTTTAAAATAAACTATTAATATATACTAAAAGGCATTTTAATGCATTATAGTAGGTCACTATAGAATTTTATTTTCCCTAATTCATCTCCTTCCATACATATATAAATACTTTTATGGATCATGAATACCAAATTAATAACACTTACATAATTGTTCATCACGGAGTATTAGGACTTCATTTTTGTTAAATAAAACTTTCTCAGATAGCTATATCCTATCTTACAATGCTATCATAGGAGTGTGATGAAAGACCATACATTTAGCAAAAAATTGGAAGGTATCCCTAAGCATATTTAAAACTTCCTATAAATTTTTGAAAATCCATTTGGGGAGAAATTTAGAGTATTTCAATGAAAACATCCTATATAATAAAAGAGAAACATGCAAATTAACCATCCCTCTGCTATGCTCAAGCCATGCCCATCAGCCACGCCCACGAGCCAATCAGGAGCGAGTATGCAAATTTACCCAACTAAGATGGCAGCAGCAACGGAGCTGGAGCAAGCAGGAGGCTTGGGTTGCCCCCGGCGATGGAGGAAGCCAAGCTTCCAGCCTGCCCTGGCCAGCCCTGGGCTACTCTCAAGGCTACAAAGTTTCAATTATAAATGATAAATAAATCCCACCAATAAAAGGAGAGGCTGGGAGCTTGGGTCACCAGGGAGTATGGCCAGCCTGAAAACAGCCCTCAGCCCCTCACCAAGGCTGGCCAGGCACCCCAGCGGGGATCTCCACCCTGAAGGGAGGGGTGGGGACCCCTACCATGAAGGGGGTGTGGCCAGCCTGAAAACAGCTCTCAGCCCCTCACCCACACTGGCCAGGTGCCGGGAGCCAGTCCATGCTTGCTGTTTCAAGGGACCTGGTATATATGGCATACTGTTCTTAAAATGTTTGCTCACCTTCTTGGCACTATGTGTTTTAACCAAGGTCTCCTCTCTGAGAAAGGTTGTTTCCCCAGGTAGGGATTTTCCCCTGAAGTTAGGGAGGGAATAAAACCCCTCAACTAAGTGCCAGGCGGGTAATTAATCACTTTAACTACGAACAATCATGCTTAAGCTACATAATCTTTACTCCCTGGAGTGGAGATAAGAAACGCCCTAACCTTTGTAATAGAGATTGATAGGATTGAATCAACTGGTATAAATACAGATGTAACAAGACAGAAAGACACAGAACTTAGAACACAGAACTTAGGAGACAGAACCTGGGCACAGAACCTACACGGAACGTTCTCTAGAGACAGAAGAACTTCGCTGGAGAGAGCATGGCAAAAGATCCTGGACTGAACCTGACTACAGAAATTGGCAAGAGAACCTGACTAGAACCTGGTGACTGAACCTGGCTGGAGAACCTAGTACAGAACCTGGCTGGAGAACCTAGCGAGGGAACATGGCTACAGAACCTGGCTGGAGAACCTGGAGAGCCTAGCAAGAGAACATGGACACAGAACATGGCTGGAGATCCTAACCAGAACTTCACTGGAGATCCGAAGCAGAACCTCTCTGGAGATCCAGACCAGAACTTGGCTAGAGATCCTGGCTAGCTGATCAACTGAACGCTGTCTCCGTGTCATTCCTTCTTCGCCGACTCCGTCCACGCCTTTGGGAAACCCTGGACCTGCTGGGGTTGGACCCCGGCAGCCAGGCACCCCAGCAGGACACCCTCCAGGGCAAACCAGCCAGCCCCCACCTGTGCACCAGGCCTCTATCCTATATAATAAAAGGGTAATATGCAAATTGACCCTAACAGCAGAACAACTGGGAATGACTGGTCACTATGACACACACTGACCACCAGGGGGCAGACGCCCAATGCAGGAGCTGCCCCCTGGTGGTCAGTGCATTCCTACAGGGGGAGCTCTGCTCAGCCACAAGCCAGGCCGATGGCTGCCAGCACAGGGGTGGTGGCAGGAGCCTCTCCTTCCTCCTCAGCAGCGCTAAGGATGTCCAACTGCAGCTTATGCCTGCTCCCCGCTGGCAAGTGGACATCTCCCAAGGGATCCCGGGCTGCCAGAGGGATGTTTGATTGAAAGCTTAGGCCCCATCCCTCGGGGAGTGGGCCAAAGCCAGCAGGTGGACATCCCCTGAGGTGTCCCAGACTGTGAGGGTGCACAGGCCGGGCTGAGGGACCCTGCTGAGTGCACAAATTTTTGTGCACCAGGCCTCTAGTGGGAAAATAAAGGCCAATATTAGTATATTCCTCAGAGATTAATGCAACTCCTCCCAAAACTTAAATTAATATTTAAATGAATATTTATTAATATTATTCTACAAATGACACTTGGTGTGGCTAATTATATACAGTGTTGTTTTTTTTAATGGAATCCTATATAATAAAGAGGTAATATACAAATTGACTGTCATGCCCTTGCACAAGATGGCCACCCCCACATGGTCAACGATAGCCACCACAAGATGGTTGGCAGGAAAGGGCAGTTGTGGGCAACCAGGCCAGCACAGGAGGGAAGTTGGGGGCGACCAGGACTGCAGGGGAGGGAAGTTGGGGGGAACAGGCCTGCAGGGAAGGGCAGTTGGGGGCAACCAGGCCAGCAGGGGAGGGCAGTTGGGAGCAATCAGGCTGGCTGGGGAGCAGTTAGGCATTGATCAGACTGGCAGGGGAGTCGTTGGGGGGTGATCAGGCTGGCAGGCAGAAGCAGTTAGGGGCAATCAGGCAGGCAGGCAGGCTTGTGGTTGGGAGCCAGCAGTCCCGGATTGTGAGAGGGATGTCCGACTGCTGGTTTAGGCACTATCCCTCCTAAACCGGCAGTTGGACATCCCCCAAGGGGTCCCAGATTGGAGAGGGTGAAGGCTGGGCTGATTGACACCCCCCTCCAGTGCACAGATTTCATGCACTGGGCCTCTAGTTTTAATATAAGACACTACTCGAAACAAGTTTCTGAATGACTTATCACAAACATGGGAGGACAGAGGCCAATGGAATTTGGGTGGTCTCACATTTGCCCTTGAAACTTCTCAAACACAAATCACTGAATAAAGAACACCATTTCTAACACCAAGCTTGCTTTACGAAGAGTAAGTGATAGTAATAATAATAAATTTTGACATTATTATACACCAACTACTTCTTAGATGCTGTTCAAAAGGTATATTAAGCCCTGGCAGTTGTGGCTTCATTGGTTAAGCATAGTCTCATACACCAAGTGGTTGCTGGTTTAATTCCAGGTCATGACATATGCCCTGGTTGCAGGCTCAGTCTCCAGTAGGGAGCATGAAGGGGACAGCCAATCAATTTGTCTATCTTTCTCTCCCTCTCCCTTCCTCTCTCTTTCAAATTAATAAAAACATTAAAAAATATTTTTTTAAATCAAAAGGTTTATTGGCTCAGTTTCTCCTCACAGCAACTCTATGCTAGGTGCTAATAACATATTTACTTTATCAATGAAAAAGTCTCAGAGAGTAGATCATTTACCTCAGGACTAGTAAACTGGCTGTAAAGTGATGGAGACAGACTAGAGAAGGATTTGTCTGGGCTGTGTGTATTATTGGAACTCACATGTGTCTGCATTTGTCTGGGGAGCTGGTAGTGCAGGCCACAAGTTCTACTTGCATGAAGACTGAGAATCACCTTGGGAAAGGACTAATCCTGAAGAATTAAGGGACCCAGGCATGACCAGGTTGAGCTAAGAGCAAAGTCTTGGCATTAGGGGGGGGGGGGAAACTATTCTGATCACATCAATAAATGAATGATTCAGATTCATACCCTACTCCAGACCCAATGAACATTCAAGCCTATGGAGAAAGGTTATAGCTGCAATAAAAACTGACAGTGGTTTCATAATAAACCCTGTAAGGCCTGAGAACATTGCAGGTGAAGACAATGTGACTAAATTATGTGATACAAAAATAATACCAGGAAGGGAATTCAGTCACTTAACCTTCGAAATAGGGTTCTCCAAGTCCTTTAGTTCACTCTGAATTTTCCAAAGTCTAAATTACCTGTGAATTTCTTTTGCCTCTTATATCCTGAGAAACCGCTGAAGAAATAGTTGCTAAACTTACCTAACTAAATCCCCAATCTATTACCCCATCCAAAGAAACATCAGAATGAATTTTAAAAAATAAAAGAACTCTGAGACCAGTTCTTATACGCCATCCAAATAACTGGGCAGATTGATCCCTTAGTGTTTGCCCTAGATAAATGAAAACTTACGTTCACACAAAATATGAACATGAATGCTCATAGCAGCTTTATTTATAAACTGGAACAACCCAAATATCTTTCAGTGGGCAAGTGGGAGTATACACATTGGTGTATCTGTTTAATGGAATGTTAAAGGAGGAAATTAGTGATACACACCACAATTTCAAGGAATCTCAGAGGCATTATTGCTGAGTAAAAGAAACCAGTCTCCAAAGTTACATAACTATATAATTCTATTTATCTGACATTCTCCAAAGGCAATACCACTGCATGGAGAAGACATCAGTAGTTGTCAAGGGTTATGTGTGTGGATGTCTGTTGGGGGGAGGGGGGAAAGGTGTAACTATAAAGGATAGAGAGAATTATTTATTGGCATTAATGGAACTGTTCTGTTTCTTGATTGTGATGGTAGTACACAAATATAAAGGTGTTAACATTCACAAAACTGTACACCAGAAGAAAAACCAACAGTGTTACTAAACGATACCTTAAAAAATGATAAAGAGGCTAACAAAAGTACCTATCAATGACCTCAGATTCTACCTGAGTTTAAGAAAGAAAGACATACGTTGTTTTGAAAGAATTTACACTGGCTATAGAAGGGGGATGGGAGCAATAGGGGACAGGTGACATGGGGTAAGTTCTGGGAGAGGAAGAAGTATTTGCTGGTTCTGAATTGCTTAAGAGCAATAGCCTGAATGGCTCACCTGCAAGCAAGAGGCCCTGGCATCAACAGCGGGAAAACAGATTCAAGTTTCAACTGGTGCTTGGGAATGTGAGGGGTGTTTTTAGTTTCAGCCCCCAGCTGTTAACCCAATAACTCCCTCTGTCTCTTCCTCCCACCCTCCAGACTGCGGTAATTTAATCTGGGACACTCAGAACTTTCCTCTTTTCCTCTGTAGCATTCTCATTTGCTTTACCAAGTCTCCAAAATAAGTAGTGAATGAGAAGGAAGCAGGAGCCTAGCGTACTTTCTCTCTTGCATGGAGCGGGAGGACTTCCAGTCAAGCTGGGTGCACGTTCAGAGCAGGCCAGAAGGAAGAAAAGCTAATACAATCCAAAACTCTTTGTGATTTCACAGCTGCCAACCGTATCCTGTTTTATAGGAAGGGCACTGGTAGCGGCTTTTATATGGTTCTCCTCGTCTCGGCTAAGAAAGGGACTTGGCCACACATTTCTATTTAATTGTCTGTGGGGACTAAAAATATGCACTAATATGATTTTTCACTGAAACAGGTCTCCAGTGTTAGAGAATCACTTTCAATAGGGGTGCACTTGTTTTCTAACGTTCCTAATCCCCTGAGAATTTAGGACAGCATCTTTCAAGCTAGAGAAGCTTGGCTTGCTGTGGTTCACTTAATCCGTGACCCTCATTTAGGCATTAACCTGCCAGAATCCACCAGCTGACCCCACAATGTCCCTGGTACTAACACCTCCGTGGAGTGTAAATAGAAGGTAACTACTTATCCGCGAGCAAAGGTGCATTGATGAATTGCCTAAGAGGATGATGGATGGGCTAACAGGCCAGACAGGCAGGGCTTATAAATGGCTTTGAAATAGAGTGGCTGAAAAAATATTCTTCCATCTTTCACCCTACCTTGCTTCAAAGGTTTAATCCATCACTCTTTATCTCTAGCAAAATACAAGTGAATGCACCTTACCATAGTCGATAATTTGATAAAGGATTGACCAGGTCACAGAAGGCTTGGACATAAACATCATCCCGCCCCTGCCGTTCCCTCACCCTCTCCCAGGGTCTCCGGGACCTTTGCCAGGAGAGCAGTTGACTAATGCGCGAGAGTCATTTTCCATGGATAAGGTGAACTGGCTCTGCCACTCACGGCTGGAGGGCTTGCTCCGGCTGTGCTTGAGAGCAAGCTTTCAGATTTTCCATCCTCAGGTCTTGCTAGTTGAGCTGTTTGCAAACAAAGCCTCTCCTTTCAGAGCTGTTTTCTCTCAGCTGCAGGTACAAGCTGGCATACTTCATAAGTTCACAACAGCCAAACGAAACAGGAATTTTGGGGGGTGAAAAAGACGGGTTTTAGGAAATTTTAGAAATTAAGGGGACCATGGCGGAAGCACAGGGCTGCAGAGCAACTGAAGGTATATTTCCATAGAATGAGGGAGCTGAGAACCGCAAAAAGTCTATATTTACTAAATAAAGAGAAGGAAGCCCTTCATCCAGAAGGAGAAGACGAAAGCCCAAAGGGAATAGGAAAACAATAAGGAAGGAGGGGGTGGGGGAACTTCACATGTCCCATGTGAGGTTTGACCCCTGAGCCTAGGAGTTACTGTAGTAACCAGTCTAAGGGAATAGTGACCAATCAGAGGGGATATCAAGGCACCAGGATCTGCAGCCTTTATAAGCTGACGGGAAAAGGAACTCAGTGGGACTCTTTCACTCTCCCCATGTGGGAGTCTGTACTTGTTCTTCAATCAATTTCCACCTTTGCTATACATACTCTCTGTCCGTGGATTCATTCTTTGACTCTGGCAGACAAAGAATCCGGGTTCCAGTCCAAAAATTCCGCTTCACAAACAGTTGCAAATAAAGATTTGTCTTGCCTACGGCAAGAGGAGGTTATTTGTTACTTTGTCATCTGAGATTCATTTCACACAGCTTTATTTATTTTGTTCCTTCTATTTCAACGTTGTGGTATCATGGTGCATTGCTCACTTTGGAGAGACTGCCCCTCCCAGGGTTAGCAAGTTCCTAGAGAGAGTAAACCACTGGCTGGTGAGCACACCTTCAGATCCAAACCAGTCCATCTAGGGCCCATACCCTAACCACCTGCTTCATCAGGTCTCTCACGCCAGGCCCTATCCACCTGCTCCAATCATCACAGAGGCAGATGGCAGACATCCAGGGCCTATACCCCAGAACCAGCTGATATTCAAACCAGCCAATCCTAAACCCACTGCCCTGCTCTGCTAGTTCCTTCTGAGGAAAAGACAACAGAGGCTGCTGAAACAGGAATTTTAAGGGAATGTAGGCAGGCTTAGGGAATTTTTAGAATTGGGGTCCATGGAAAAACACAGGGCTACAGATTGGGAGAAGGTACATCTCCATCACACAAGGAAGCCAGGTGCAGTTACATTTCCATAAGACAAGGAAGCAGCAACAGTACATCTCCATAAGGGAGCAGCAACAGGTACATCTCCATAACACAAGGAAGCCAGGTGCAGGGAGCAGCAACAGTTGCATTTACATAAGACAAGGGAGCTGGAAGTAACCAAAAAGCTCTATATTTACCAAGTAAGAAGAAGGAAGAAAGCCCAGAAAGAAAAGAACAATGAGGGAGGAGGGCATCACATGTCCCATGTGGCTGACCTTTGAGTTCAGGAGTTTCTATAGTGACCAACCCAAAAAGGGGGATAGTGGTCAATCAAAGGGGATATCCGAACTCAGGGACATGCAGCCTTTATAAACTGTGGAAGAAGGGATGGGGTGGGACCCTTTTCCCTCCCCACGTGGGAGTCTGTACTTGCTCTTCAATAAATCTCCACCTTTGCCATACTACCCTCTGTCCATGGATTCATTCTTCGACTCCGGCCGGCAAAGAATCCGGGTTTCAGTCCAAAAATTCTGTATCACCACTACCCACAATTTTCCCTCGCTCCCTCTGCTCTCCACCCAGCAACCAAGGGAGCCACATCCCTTCAAGGGAGCAACTATGGGAGCCACGTCCCCCCAAGCTGCCAGCTCTACCACTTCTGCTCTCTGCCTGGCGCCTGTGTATGCAAATTAACCCACCATCTTTGTTGGGTTAATTTGCATATTCACCCTGATTGGCTGGTGAGCTTAGCGAAGGGATGGTCAGTTTACATATTTCTCTTTTATTATTTAGGATATATATATATATATATATATATATATATATATATATATATATATATATATATACTAGTGACCCATCGCATGAAATCATGTGAGACTGGGACCCCTCCCCCCACCACACCAGGGGACCGCCCCAAGTCCCGGAGTCCCGCCCTGATGCCCTGCCTCTGGGCTGCTGAAGTGGCCACCAGGCCCCACCCCAAAGCGTGCCCATGGGGATGCTGAAACCCTGGCAGAAGCCATGCGAAGCAGACACTGGGACCCCCATGGTGCACTCAGGGGGCCACAGAAACCAAAGCAGAAGGCGCTTAAAGCAGCCACCAGGACCCCTGAACCCCCACGGGGCCACAGGAATCCTAGTGGAAGCCGCACACAGCAGGGGCAGGGCTGGTGGCCACTCTGTGTGGCTTCCACCAGGGTTCCTGCAGCCCCATGGGGGCTCAGGGGTCCTGGTGGCCACTACGTGCAGCTTCTGCTGGGGTTTTAGCAGCCCCCACGCACACCTCGCAGGGGTTCTGGCATTGTGATGGTGGTATAGCATTAGAGTCAATTTGCATATTATTCTTTATTATATAGGACTAGAGGCCCAGTGCATGAAATTTGTGCATGGGGGTGTGGGGGTCCCTCAGACTGGCATGCACACTCCCCAATATAGGATCTCTCTCGCAATCCAGAACCACTGGCTCCTAAGCGTTCTCCTGCCAGCCTGATGGCCCTAACTACTCTCCCCTCCTGGCCTGATTCCCCTAACTGCTCTCCCCTCCTGGTCTGGTCCCCCAAACTCTCTATCTGCTCTCCCCTCCTGGCCTGATTCCCCTAATTGCCTATCTGCTCTCCCTTCTCTGCATATTCAGACCCTGGTGCAGGAGTGCTGAGAGCTCTTCGCCGAGGCCCCGGCCCCGTCCTGACAACATCCTCCGGGCTGAGGGGTGCAGCAGGCTTGCGCATGCCTCCGCCAGGGGGGTGCCCCTGTCCTGATGCTGTGCCTCCACCAGAGGAGCCATGGCAGGCCTGCACACACCTCCACTGGGGGGACCCAGGGGCGGCAGCCTCATTTCCCAGTGGGGCAAGTCCCCACCCCCATCCCTGCCCACTAGTTCCTGCCCACGGTGCCTCCATCAGGAGCGGCCTCTGCCTCTGAGACAGCGTGACGTTAGCACTGAGCAGGTCTGTGCATGCTTCCACTGGGGGCAAAAGTCCCCGGCCCCGGCCCCCACCCACCAACTCCTGTGCAAGTGCAGCCTGTTGACCGGTCATGACTGGGACACGACCAATTGGTTAGAACCAATTAGCATATTATTTCTTTATTATATAGATATGTAAACATATTTCACATATCTGCAAGATAAAAGGAAAAAAATGCATTGCCTAAACGTGATGTTTCAACCCCGGGAGCTCTAAAAAAATCATTAACTATTATTATAGGTAATAACCATTACTATGGTAGTACATCATTAAATATTGTGAAAAAACAATTTGTTTTAATATCATTATATGGACTTTATAAATATTATCAATTACGTGTAGTATAAGCCGAACATATTTTCGCAGAGACTGATCTTAGGAGAGAAACAAATTACTCAGGAAACAAAATGCCAATGAGGAAAAATGACCTATAATGTGAATGCCAGTGCCTATTTGGCAGAAGCCATTGTATCAATGTCAGAGAATAATTAATTACAGAAGGCACACCTCCAAGCTCTGCAAGTCTGGAACCAATGGTAAATGTATCTCAATAACATCTATACCTATATCATCTATTTGTGTAACTAGAGGCCCGTTGCAGGAAGATTCCTGCAAGAACAGGGCTTCCTGAGGCCAGAGCGAAGCAGAGAAGGGAGCGAAGCTGAAGGCGGGTTTCGCTCCCTCCTGTCTCCACTGTCTCAGCTCCCTCCCCTCCCCGCAGCTTAGCTCCCGCCCTTCCCCACCGCCTCGGCTCCCTCCTGTCTCCGCTGCCTTGGCTCCCTCCCTTCCCCACCGCCTCGGCTCCCTCCCTTCCCCACCGCCTCGGCTCCCTCCTGTCTCCGCTGCCTCGGCTCCCTCCCTTCCCAGTCACCTCGGCTCCCCCCCTTCCCCACCGCCTCAGCTCCCTCCCTTCCCAGTCACCTCGGCTCCCTCCTGTCCCCGCCATCTCGACTCCCTCCCGTGTCCTCTGCTTTGCCTTCCTCCCGTGTCCGCTGACTCAGCTCCCTCGTCTCTGCTACCTCCGATTCGTTCCCTTCTCCACTGCTTGGCTCCCTTCTGAGTGCTTGGCTTCCTCTACACTGTCTTCAGTCTTCGCTGGGTGCCTGTGTATGCAAATTAGCCGCCATCTTTGTTGGGTTAATTTGAATACTCTTCTAATTGGCTGGTGGGCATAGCAAAGGTATGGTCAATTAGCATCTTTGTCTTTTATTAGTGTAGATATTCTTACAATAGTATTGAAAAAATACTGTAGATATATACTATTGCAAGTAAAGCATAAAATTTGGGATAAGTTTACCAATTAACATTCTTTGGAAAGAAAAATAGACACATGGTTTTATTAGAAAACTAGAGGCCTGGTGCATGAAATTTGTGCATAGGGTGGTGTGTGCCCCTCAGCCCAGCCTTCACCCTCTCCAATCTGGGACTCCTTGGGGGATGTCCAACTGCCTGGGATGGGGCCTAAATGGGCAGTTGGACATCCCTCTCATAATCCAGGACTGCTGGCTTCTAACCATTCACCTGCCTGCCTGCCTGATTTCCCCTAACTGCTTCTGCCTGCCAGCCTGATCACCCCCTAAGGACTCCCCTGCTGGCCCAATCACCCCTAACTGTACTCCCCTGCTGGCCCAATTGCCCCCAATTGCCCTCCCCTGTCAGCCTGGTCACCCCAACTGCCCTACCCTGCTGGCCTGGTTGCCACTAACTGTCCTCCCCTGCCAGCCTGGTTGCCCATAACTGCCCTCCCCTCCTGGCCTGGTCCCCCCCCAATTGCCCTCATCTGCAGGCCTGGTCCCCCCTAAGTCCCCTCCTCTGCAGGCCTGGTCCATCCAACTGTCCTCCCCTCCCTGCCTTGTCCCTCCCAACTGCCCTCCCCTGCTGGCCATCTTGTGATGGCCCCCTGTGTCCACATGGGGGTGGCCATCTTGTGTGTTAGAGTGATGGTCAATTTGCATGTTACTCTTTTATTAGATAGTATGAGTACACAATTATTGAATATATCAGTCCAGGTCTATTTCCTCTGGAATTGGGAGAATTTTTATTTCTTTAAATTTCTACTTAAGAAAGCATGGGTTATCTAAAGAAGATATATGATGGGAAAAACAAAAAAACAAACAAAACACACACACACACACACACACACACACACACACACACATAAGGAGAAGTTCAATATCACCAAACATTAGGGAAATGCCAATGAGATACTTCTATATGCCTTTTAAAATGGCTAGAATGCAAAGTACTGACAATGACAAGTGTTGATAAGAACTTAGAGCAAATCCTATATAATAAAGAGCTAATATGCTAATTAGACCAAATAGCAGAACGACTCTCCCGACATCCTTCTGGTCGACCGTCCAGACAACCTTCTAGACAAAGCCAGGGCTTCGAGGGCCGGCCAAGGCAGCTGGGGCTATGAGGGCCTGCCGAGGCTGTGAGGGGCTGTATCAGGCCTCTAGTAGAATTATCTTACTGGTGGGATGCTAAATGGTTCAGCCACCATGGCAGTTTCTGAAAATATTGAGCATATTACCTACCATAAATTGAGCGATCCCACTCTAGGTATTTACCTTAGAGGAATGAAAATATATGCCTATATAAAATCTCTATAGCAGCTCTATAGTTAAGCACTAAACACTGACACTGTAAATAATCCAGATGTGTCGCAGTGGGTGAATGGATAAACACACTGTGGTATTTATCTACACAGCAGAATACTACTCAACAATAAAAAGGATTAAGCTACTTGTATATGCAATTATTTGAATGAATCTCAAATGCATTATGCTTAGTGGAAGAAGTCAGTCTCAAAAAGTTACATGAGGTATGGTTACATTTCTATAATTCTCTTAAAAAATAAACTATTATGACAAAAAGCAGATTAGCGATTGTCAGAGATGAAGAGAGAGGGGAGGGGGTGATGATAAAGGGGAAACAGTTTGGGGGTGATAGAATTTTCTGTACCTAATTGTGGTGGTGATTATATGAATCTATTCAGATGTTAAATCCATAGGACTGCATAGGAAAGTCTATTCACTAAATGTTAATATTAAACTTAAATAGAACAAAATGATAAAGAAAATATCACCACAGAACTTTTCATGAGTAAAATTTAAAAAGCTTTCTGCCATTCCCTATACTTCAAAAGGGAAAATCCTGAATGAAAACAGTGTAAGAAAACTCTCTAAGTACATTTTTTTCACTAACATATTTACGTGTAGGTTATATCTTTCAAATAAATTACTATAGCGTTTCTTTCCCTCAAGCTGAGCAACTGCAATTTTATTTTGGTTATTATCTCCACAGGTCTTATCTTTACATTATTAATTATAAAATACCTACAAAAATAGTCTGAGAAGGGAAAGGTATTTTCATGTGCAAACAAGAAAAAATACACACAGCATGTCATTTATGCAGCATAGTAAGTGATAGCACTTTGGGCCTTTAAAATATGGTGTTATAGCTGGTACTTTATATGCAAGTATTTTTCAAAGATCAATCTTCTCACAGATTATAAACTGTCATATTTCACTCAGTTTGAATATGGCATATGTTAAAATATTCCCTGTCGTCCTTTTATCGTCACAAACAGTAAACTATTTAAAGCTCAGAGGAATGGAATTAACAGCATGTTTATGAAGTTTCATCAAAACAGAGAGAATACAAATTAGTTAATTCATCAGCTTCATTTGTCTGGGTAATTGACTTTTGAAACTACAGCCATGAGATTTTGAAAGGCTAAATACAATGGCGAGGGAAAGGTGTGATACAAGATTGGCCAATTTCATTGTATTATAAACGAGAGGCCCTGTGCACGAAATTCGTGCACTTGGGGGGTGGGGTCATCCCTCAGCCTGGCCTGCACCCTCTCACGGTCCGGGAGCCCTTGGGGGATGTCCGACTCATGTGAGTCAGACATCTTAGTGCTGCCGTGGAGGCAGGAGAGGTCCTGCCACTGCCGCTGCGTTCACCAGCCATGAGCCTGGCTTCTGGCTGAGCGGTGCTCCCCTTGTGAGAATGCACTGACCACCAGGGGGCAGCTCTTGAATCGAGCGTCTGACCCCTGGTGGTCAGTAAGCATCATAGTGATTGGTCAATTGCTGTTTGGTCAATTTGCATATTAGCCTTTTATTATATAGGATGGAGATGTTGATAGATTGGACAGCATAAATCTGTCCCTAAATATTTGGTCCCACCAAAAAAATCTGGGTTGTTTTACTTTGCGTTTTCATTACTAACAGTTCGTGAAAAATGGGGAAAATGTTAGTATTTTTCCTGTCATTTATTGTCTAACTACCCACCTAGGAAGTGAAAAGATCGCTCAATTAAAAACAATCGCCTCCTCATTTTGTTCTTAGCTAGTTTTTAGAACTCCAACCAATGCACCTTACTTTCCTCACCGAAGTTTTAAGGGTTCAGAGCTTGAGCTTCTCCTTTATATTTGGTGTATATGGAGATAGAACTAACTAAAATAATGAAGTAAACAGTATCTGTTGCAATCAGGTTGCCTGCCGGGAGCCGGTCCATCCTTGCTGTTTCAAAGGACCTGGCATATATGGCATACTGTTCTTAAAGTGTTTGCTCACCTTCTTGGCACTATGTGTTTTAACCAAGGTATCCTCTCTGAGAAAGGTTGTTTCTCCAGGTAGGGATTTTCCCCTGAAGTTAGGGAGGGAATAAAACCCCTCAACTAAGTGCCAGGCGGGTAATTAATCACTTTAACTATGAACAATCATGCTTAAGCTACGTAATCTTTACTCCCTGGAATGGAGATAAGAAACGACCTAACCTTTGTAATAGAGATTGATAGGATTGAATCAACTGGTATAAATACAGTTGTAACAAGACAGAAAGAGACAGAACTTAGAACACAGGACTTAGAAGACAGAACCAAGAGAGACAGAACCTAGGCACAGAACCTACACAGAACGTTCTCTAGAGACAGAAGGACTTCGCTGGAGAGAACATGGCAAAAGATCCTGAACTGAACCTGACTACAGAAATTGGCAAGAGAACCTGACTAGAACCTGGTGACTGAACCTGGCTGGAGAACCTGGAGAGAACCTGGCTAGAGAACCTAGCGAGGGAACATGGCTACAGAACCTGGCTGGAGAACCTGGAGAACCTAGCAAGAGAACATGGACACAGAACCTGGCTGGAGATCCTAACCAGAACTTCGCTGGAGATCCAGAGCAGAACTTGGCTGGAGATCCTGGCTGGAGATCCTGGCTAGGCTGCTGATCAACTGAACACTGTCTCCGTGTCCTTCCTTCTTCGCTGACTCCGTCCACACCTTTGGGGACCCCTGGACCTGCTGGGGTTGGACCCCGGCAATTGCCTCTTTAAAAACCTAAATAAGAAAACTATTCTACCTTGGACAATAAAATGTTCTTTAGGACACAGCATGTTCCCAGTTAGAAACTACGGTGATACGTTTGCTTCATTTTTAAATACCATTAAATATTCCAAGAGAGAAAATCTTAAACTTGAGTAGTCCAATCCAAAGATAAGTTCCATAGGACAAAAGCTGTATCTGTTTTATTCAGCAGTCTCTTATAACTGTCTAGTAATTAATTATAAGATGCACAAATGAATTAACCACATCATTTTACAAATGAAGAAAATCTAGCTCCAATAAAATGAGGGAAACTAACCCAGATTATAATCAATCAGTTTTTTTTAAAAAAATATATTTTATTGATTTTTTACAGAGAGGAAGGGAGAGAGATAGAGAGTTAGAAACATCGATGAGAGAGAAACATCGATCAGCTGCCTCCTGCACATATCCTACTGGGGATATGCCCGCAACCCAGGTACATGCCCTTGACCGGAATCGAACCTGGGACCTTTCAGTCTGCAGGCTGACGCTCTATCCACTGAGCCAAACAGGTTTCGGCTAATCAATCAGTTTTATAACAATGGGCACAAAAACGTTTCCTATCTCATAGGCTCATTTGCAGTTGAGCCTTGCCAGTCCCATATCAGGGAATGACGTTTAGATCCTATTCTCTGGGACCTGGACTGAACTTGTGGTTTGTTTTGATGAACAGGATGCAGCCAAAGTGATGCTGTGCAAGTTCTAAGCTTGGGCTGGAAAGGATCTGCAGTTTTTCCTCTGCTGCTCAGAATATACTTGCTCTTGGGACCTACCCAGGTTAGAAAGCTCAGGCAGACCATGTGCAGATAGCCACATGGAGAGTGAGAGAGAGGCTCAGTGTCTAAACCATCCTTGCCAAAGTGCTAGACGAGTGAGGCCATAATACAGGGGTGGGCAACCCCTGGCACACGTGCCAAACATGGCACACCAGTAACTTTTGCTGGCACGCGAAACCCTCTCTTATAATCTTCCATTTACAATTTTTTCTTAATATCGACTTTTTTATTTTTCACATAAATTCAGTGTACGTGCATCTTAGATAAATAAATAATTTTACATAACAAGTTATCTTAAAGACTATAGACATGGATTGATGAGAGAGGGGAAGAGCAATTTCTATGCCTCTGCCTTAACTCTCCCTGCCTTCCTAGATTCGACCAGTGTTTTGGTTTCATCCACATACGCTTGTGAGTCTTTATTCTCAGTGTTGAATTTTGTTAAGTCTCATAATAGGAGTAGCCTGACGGATGAAAGTAGTAGCTCGTGCATATCTCTGAAGGTCACGAAATATAAACCTGATGTAAAATCTCTGTCATCAGTGATGCAGCAGCAAAAGTCCCACTGATAATACCAAACGGAGTCATAAAGTTTTCTGTCGGACTATCAGTGTACATGTATACATTAAAAAATAAATGTATTTTTCATCATCATATACTGTGTTTTTGTCGCTCAAATGAATTTTATTATTTCTTCAAGGTTCTTCACATACGTACACCTTAAGAGATATCAAGTAGGCGTAACATGTTCTCAAAAATTAGGGTTGGCACGCAGAAGAATTTTGAGTCAGAGATTTTGCTGGTTTTGGCATGCACTCACAGAAAGGTTGCCCACCCCTGCCCTAGTGAATGTTCAGGCACAGCATCTTGATTGTAGTAAGTGCTTTACTCCAATCACTTGAGAGATTGATGATACATGAAGCAGAAAAACAACCACCCAAGTTCTATCTGAATATTAACAAGAACCGTGGTTGTTGTCTTAAGCACTACATTTTGAAATAGTTTGTTATACAGCAGTAGAAACTAAAATGTAGGGCATATATCTAGTTTTAGTGGAACTCACTCATAGAAACCAAGCATTTTTCACCTTCTCCAAATCCAAAGCATAGTATTCTAACATTTATTTTGTTGTACAAAATTGATATCTCCATTCTTAATTTGAAAGTAATAGGTAGAGCATAATAGAGGCGGTTACTTTATTTCTAGAATTAGTCTAGATTTTCAGTTGCCGGGGTCCGACCCCAGCAGGTCCAGGGGTCCCCAAAGGTGTGGACGGAATCGGCGAAGAAGGAATGACATGGAGACAGCGTTCAGTTGATCAGCAGCCTAGCCAGGATCTCCAGCCAAGTTCTGGTCTCGATCTCCAGAGAGGTTCTGCTTAGGATCTCCAGCCAGGTTCTGTCCAGGTTCTCCAGGCAGGTCCAGTCACCAGGTTCTAGTCAGGCGCTCCTGCCAAACTCTGCAGTCAGGTTCAGTCCAGGATCCCCTGCCATGCTCTCTCGCCAGGCTTTGCCTCCAAGCTCCGAGGCCAGTCCCTGTCCAGGATCCTCCGGCATGCTCTCGCCAGCAAAGTTCTTCTGTCTCTAGAGAACGTTCTGTGTAGGTTCTGTGCCTAGGCTCTGTCTCTCTTGGTCCTGTCTTCCAAGCCCTGTGTTCTCAGTTCTGTCTTATAAGTTCTGTCTGTTTTTGTCTTGTTGCATCTGTATTTATACCAGTTGATTCTAATCCTGTCAATTTCTATTACAAAGGTTAGGGCGTTTCTTATCTCCATTCCAGGGAGAAAAGATTATGTAGTTTAAGCATGATTGTTCATAGTTAAAGGGATTAATTACCCGCCTGGCACTTAGTTGAGGGGTTTTATTCCCTCCCTAACTTCAGGGGAAAATCCCTACCTGGGGATTCAACCTTTCTCGGAGAGGTGACTTTGGTTAAAACACAGCGCCAAGAAGGTGAGCAAACATATTAAGAACAGTATGCCATATATGCCAGGTCCCTTGAAACAGCAAGCATGGACCGGCTCCCGGCAAATTCCCCCTTTTTTATTTTTTAAAAGCAGGCATTAAAAAGTAAAACCTCAAATGCTCTCTTGTATCCATTTTAAGAGTAGGATTGGCGCTTTCCGCTATTACCTGAGTCCTGATCTATCACCCCAGGGAGAGCTTGCCAATCCTGCACTTTCCCAGGGTGGAAAGGCTGCAGTGGGGTTAAGGATAAGGCTCCTTGGGCCTACCGTCTCCCATGCCATTACATTTACCTTTCCTTCCTCAGAAAAGCATGGACATATTTCTTGTATAAAATGTTCTGTCTGACTGGGAGTAACCTTAATTCCTCTGCTAGCAAGCATATATGTTAAAAGATCAATACAGAGTCTTTTTTCTTTAGACTCAGTATGGCACATCTTCTTAATCTAAAGATCAATACAGAGTCTTCTTTCTTTGGACTCAGTATGGCACATCTTCTCAATCTGAGTTCTGTACTATCCACCTTCTTACCCTACTTATCCTCTATAGGGGGGTTTGCAGCACCCTGGTGGAGTCCTATCCGTCCCAAATGTGGGGGTTCTCAATGGGGGGGGGGGCTTACCTAGGGGAATCCTTTTCCAGGTGTTCCCAAAGGTGTGGACGGAGTCGGCGAAGACTATCCACCCTTTTCCTACGGTGGAGTCCTATCCGTCCCGAGTGCGGGGTGCTTACCTAGGGGTCCCTGTTCGGGCGCCAGATGCCGGGGTCCAACCCCAGCGGGTCCAGGGGTCCCCAAAGGTGTGGACGGAGTCGGCGAAGAAGGAACGATACAGAGATAGCGTTCAGTTGATCATCATAGCCGGGTTCGCTTGTCAGGGTCTCCAGCCAGGTTCTGTACAGGTACTCCAGTCAGGTTCAGTGTCCAGGTTCCAGTCAGGTTCTCCTGCCAATCTCTGTAGTCAGGTTCAGTCCAGGATCCCTTGCCATGTTCTCCCGCTAGGCTCTGTCTCTAGGCTCCGAGGCCAGTCCCTCTCCAGGATCCTCCGGTATGCTCTCTCCAGCGAAGTTCTTCTGTCTCTAGGCTCCATGTAGGCTCTGTCTTCTTGATCCTGTTCTAAGTTCTGAGAGTTTCTGTCTTCTGAATTCTGTCTCCTGAGTTCTGAGTCTTTCTGTCTTGTTACAACTGTATTTATACCAGTTGATTCAATCCTATCAATCTCTATTACAAAGGTTAGGGCGTTTCTTATCTCCATTCCAGGGAGAAAAGATTATGTAGTTTAAGCATGATTGTTCATAGTTAAAGGGATTAATTACCCGCCTGGCACTTAGTTGAGGGGTTTTATTCCCTCCCTAACTTCAGGGGAAAATCCCTACCTGGGGATTCAACCTTTCTCGGAGAGGTGACTTTGGTTAAAACACAGCGCCAAGAAGGTGAGCAAACATATTAAGAACAGTATGCCATATATGCCAGGTCCCTTGAAACAGCAAGCATGGACCGGCTCCCGGCATTCAGTGACTTATTAAGAAACCCAAATACTCTCAGAACACTTAACATGGTATGGTACTTGAACAGTTAGCATCTGTACACATAATAAAGAAGATCCTAAAACTAGAATGAAATGTGAGCACAAGGAACTTCAAATACTTTTAAGATAAATACATTTATATTTTTCTGTATGTAATGATGAAAATAGGAAAAAATGCCTGAAGCATTGCCTCTGGGTTAAAAAAAAACAGAGCTGTCAATTTTCATAAATTTAAAATAGGAAGAAATTTAAATAACTATGCTGAACATATTTCCTACACCTCAGCATTCTTTTATTAGCAAAATGTTATCAGTCTATTTTTTGGAATTTAAGCACTTCAAATGGCTTATAAGTAAATGTATTATTAGTGTTTGAAGTTAAAAAAGTTAACAGTAAGTTATAAAAGTTGAATATGATATATGAAGAAATGAAATTAGGAATAAAACCTTACATATTTATTTGTAAATATGAGCCAAAGTTTGCATATACCCTAGAAACATTAAGTGATTAAAATATTTCATTCAAATGTATGAGTATTTATTAACCAGAATGCATGCTCAGTGTTAAAAACTATAAAGGAGGAGTGGAAGGGAGGGAGTATTACAGCAGAAATAGAAAGATAAACATGGTAAGGAACAAATGTGAGAATACTGATTTCTATGACTATAGTCTATATACAGTGTTTACTCCCCCCTGGACTCCTCTTATCTAATCCATATAGCTCCCTCTAATTCCATACCTCACATTCAGTCCTCAACTCACAGATATCAGGACTCCTACAGGAATGCCCACTAGCAAATGAATTATTTCATTACTTATATTACATGAACTCTTTGAAACATGTGACAGTGTTTTGGCACATTGCCTCAATTTTCACTGCTAGCTCTAGTTCCTCTTCCTTATTTTATCAGTCTTAGTCCAAGCCAGGGTTCACCTCACCTCTAATGGGTAGAAGGATTTTTTTAAGCCTAAAGTTTGTTTAGCGAGGACTGTAAGGTTAGATATTAACAAAAGTTAGCCAAGTTTCCTATGAGTTTCTTTTCATCACTATGTGAAGTTCTAAAAAGGAAAAGGTGTTAGTAGGGGGTATTAAAGCGGTCAATCTAAAATTAGTTGCTCTTAAAATAAGACCCAAAGCATGGAGGCATGGAACAGACTGACTATACCTGGATGTGCAGTTGGGGGAAGAGAAGAGATAAACCAAAGAACTGATATGCTTATGTGCATAGTCCATAGACAAGGGCAATAGGGTACTGAAGACTACTGTTGGAGGTTGGGAGGAGGGGGATAAAGGTGGGGCAAATGAGAGATGTCTGTAATACTATCAATAATAAAAAAAATATTTAAAAAATAAAATTAGTTACTCTTATTTTGAACTCCATCTGTTTCTAGGTCACAAAGAGAGAATAAGGCAGGTAGATTTGGACTCACCTGGAATGAATATAGGCTCCTGGAGTCCCTGCCCCCTGCCTACAAATAGGTCTCTGATTTGTATTGAGACAGAGATTTTTATCAATGGGCATACGAGAAGAAATGAGACCCCTTAACCACCAATGTCCCTCAAGAGCCAGAGCATATGCCTGGCCCGCTGTGCTTTTCATTCTTTACTGTCTGCCTGAGTGCTTTTTACCCATTTCCATTCTGATAACTTGCAAATGTATATCCTCAGCCCAGATCTTTCTTCTAAAACCAAAGCAAATACATGCAATAGCCTGTTTTACATGACTACTTCCTGGGCCTCTAAATCAACAGAAGTCATTATATCCATCATTCAAATAGTTTCGCATCCTATCCTTTTCTTGCTTACTGCACCACTTGATTAAGAAAAATAAAATCTCTATAATAAAAGCCTAAGTGACCATTAAGGTTGAATGATCAGAATGACCGGTCGGTATGATGTGCACTGACCATCAGGGGCAGACACTCAATGCAGGAGCTGCCCCCTGGTGGTCAGTGCACTCCCACAGGGGAAGCACTGATCAGCCAAAAGCTGGGCTTATGGCTGGCAAGTGCAGTGGCCGTGGCGGGAGTCTCTCCTGCCTCCACTGCAGGTGGGTGGTAAGGAGCGAGGGGTCCCAGACTGCAAGAGAGAGCCACAGACTGCCAAAGGGATGTCTGGCTGCCAGCTTAGGCCAGCAGGTGGACATGCCCCAAGAGGTCCCAGATTGTGAGAGGGCATAGGCCAGACTGAGGGAACACTGCCCCCCCCCCCCCAGTGCATAAATTTCATACACCGGGCCTCTAGTAATAAAAAATCAGGGTTTCATCTTTTGGTTTTCTCTTCCCTCACTTGCTATATTGAGTTACAAAATCCTGTCTATTCTTTCTGAAAAAAAATTATAATAAATATTCTTTTGTCTCTTCCCATTACCAATCATAAAGTCCTAAAGAATTCTCACCTGGACAACTAAAATAGATCATAATTTTATCCCCTGCCTTTTATTTTTGCTATTGTTAATCCATTTTCTATCATTCCAAAAGGGTAATATTTTTAATATACAAATTTGATCTTGGCTCCTTACTGAATAAATGTTTCAAAAATACCCCTTCAACTTCAAGATAAATTCCAAACTCCATTTCAAGTTTTAAAGGCCCCAGTTTAATTTATTATTTCATCTTGTGTTGTTCCCCATTCCTAGACCTATAATCTAACCATCACCACACCAGAAGTTCCCTGATATGTCTTCTGCTCATCAGTATATGCTATTTCTTCTGTCCTGAAATCTATATCTCACATATTAGCCTGTTAAACACCTTATTCTCTGCAAGCTGTAAAGCTTTCCTCATCCTATAAAGTATTCACAAAATTTCATAGATCTCACCTCCCATATCCAGCCATAATTAATGAGTTGACATATTCCTCCATCATATAAGTAACTCAAAAAATTGTTTAAATATCTAGCTTCTCCATTCAACTCCAAATTCCATCTGAAGTACATGAACCACGTTCACTTTTGATCTTCAGTATCTGAGAAGTACATGTACTGAGGTACATAATAATTACTTGAAAAATGAATGAATGAACAATGAATAAAACTCTTATCAGTAAGGCATTTAGTTCTTAGTCTACTTTTCTTTGCCTGTAAAAATGGAAAATAATACATAAACTCATAAAAGCTCAATCTTACGAACTTGAAATCAGAGGGGGAAAGCTGCATAAAATCCAAAGTTGGGGGTACAGAGAGTATCAGAGCTATAGAAATCACTCCAATAGGATCTGGAAGATTTACAGAAGAGCAGGTATCTATGCTTCGTCTTGATGAGTAAGTTGAATATGAAGAGTGGAGAGGAGAGCAGAGTGAGGGCATTTCATATGAGTGGAAAATGAGTAAAATGTTGTAGTTGAAGCCAGTGTAATGTTTGTTACAGAAAATAAAGAGATGTTCTGTTGGGCATTTTTGAGGAGTTGTGAGACATAAAATTGGAAGAGGCAAGTGTGGCTATTAAATAAGATTTTAAATCGCTCAATAGAAGGTACCAATTATCATCATCAGGATAGTTAAAAATAATTTGCTGCAAAATTGGAGTAATTAAAAGAAATTACTAGATTTTGAATTTCTAATTATGAATATACTTTTCTAAATGACTTGTCAAGGCTAAAATAGTTTATTACAATTAAAGAGTGACTTCATTTATTGACGTTTCATTATAACGCCAAAAGAGGCTTTTCATGCCTTGCTATAATATTCCATGCGCCATTCTTTGTACTTCTGAGAACACTCATTCAATGCTCTTTAAAACTTCATTTTTTAGCCCTAGCTGGTTTGGCTCAGTGGATAGAGTGTCAGCCTGCGGACTAAAGGGTCCTGGGTTCTATTCTAGTCAGGGACACATGCCCGAGTTGTGGGCTCGATCCCCAGTAGGGGGCATGCAGGAGGCAGCCAATCGATGATTCTCTCTCATCATTGATGTTTCTCTCTCTCTCTCTCTCCCTTCCTCTCTGAAATCAATACAAATATATAACCCCCCCCAAAAAAAAAATAAATAACACTTCATTTTTTAGCATCCAGTGAATTTGATGTTTTGTTTTCATATCTCCTTCAGTTATGCACTATGTATTCTCTACAACACTCTTATCTCTTAACTATTTTAACTTTGAAAATTCCTATTCATCTATAAATACAGTGCAAATGCCATCTCCCCCATGAAGCTCTCCTGGACAACAGAAGCCTGCATGAGGAGCTCTTCAGGACTCCACAGCACCTTTTTGCTGGGGTCCAGCCCCAGCAGGTCCAGGGGTCCCCAAAGGTGTGGACGGAGTCGGCGAAGAAGGAAGGACATGGAGACAGTGTTCAGTTGATCAGCAGCCTAGCCAGGATCTCCAGCCAGGGTCTCCAATGAAGTTCTGGGTAGGATCTCCAGCCAGGTTCCGTCCAGGCTCTCCAGGCAGGTCCAGTCACCAGGTTCTAGTCAGGCGCTCCTGCCAAACTCCGCAGTCAGGTTCAGTCCAGGATCCCCTGCCATGCTCTCTCGTCAGGCTTTGCCTCCAAGCTCGAGGCCAGTCCCTGTCCAGGATCCTCCGGCATGCTCTCTCCAGCGAAGTTCTTCTGTCTCTAGAGAACGTTCTGTGTAGGTTCTGTGCCTAGGCTCTGTCTCTCTTGGTCCTGTCTTCCAAGCCCTGTGTCCTTAGTTCTGTGTTCTGAGTTCTGTCTCTCTGTCTGGTTCTGTGTTCTGAGTTCTGTCTCTTTCTGTCTTGTTACATCTGTATTTATACCAGTTGACTCAATCCCATCAATCTCTATTACAAAGGTTAGGGCGTTTCTTATCTCCATTCCAGGGAGAAAAGATTATGTAGTTTAAGCACGATTGTTCGTAGTTAAAGGGATTAATTACCCGCCTGGCACTTAGTTGAGGGGTTTTATTCCCTCCCTAACTTCAGGGGAAAGTCCCTATCTGGGGATTCAACCTTTCTCGGAGAGGTGACCTTGGTTAAAACACAGTGCCAAGAAGGTGAGCAAACATATTAAGAACCATATGCCATATATGCCAGGTCCCTTGAAACAGCAATTCTGGACCGGCTCCCGGCACCTTTTCACTGCCAGTATAGGACACAGCATGCAGTAGCATTACTGCCATCCTATAGTTTCCTGTCAAGGCCCCTCGGCCCCCAAACTGGGCCTTATTTATCTTGAATGTAAAAATCTTGCCGGGTTTCTGATAAACAGAATAAGCTCATTAAAGCTTGAAATGACAAATACATACTGGTAAGAGAATATGTTGAGAGTTTTTGTTAATCACCAACAATCTAAAGAAAATGTATTTTTATTTTTGCTTTCATATATAATATTCTGTTTCAAAAGAATAGCCAATAAGAAAATAGAAAAATATTTGCCTATCACATAAATCAAATTCTAAAAATACTCATTATGAGGTAGGTGGATGTAAAAAGAATGCTTTCCTGTGCTGCAGGTAAGAGTATAAATATCTGAAAGCTGTTTGGCAATATTTATCAAAAACTTTTTTAAAAAAATAAATTCATTTCAACCAGTAATACTACTTCTAGCAACATTCCCTAAGGGGAATTTCAGACTGATTGTGAAAAATGTATGTCTAAATGATGAAACATTATGTAATCACTGAATTTTGTTTTCAAATAGTATATAAAAATATAGGGGGGAAAAGATGACCTTTGAGACTTTTTTTTTAAGGCAATGAAGACTGACTTGTATACAAACCCTACTTCTGTCCCATCCTAGCTAAGTGACTTTGGCCAAGTTATTTATAGTCTCCAAAACATAATTTTCACATCTACAAAATGAGTAACTATTCCATAGGGTTGCTGTGAGAAATAATTGAGATTTTTTAAAATGTAAAACATTCAGGACAATGACTAGCACAAAATAAGTGATCAATTATATAATCTATTATACCAATGGCAATAATGATGATGGAAATGGCTCATAAACCACATGGGACTTGTTTTAGCAGGAATGCCTCAGATTCAAAGATGTGACATTTCAATTTTGACACAGCTCAACTGCTAGGAGAAATTTTATAGTGAACTGAAGATTAAGAGACAGAGAGAATAACCTTAATATTTTCTTTATAAGCATTTTTTAATGGAAAAATACAGAATCCTATCTTTAGTTATCATTATTCTGGGCACCGTACTGCTGGATGTCATGATTTTCATTATTAGGGTTGATATTATAGAGTTCTTTTTAAATATTTAAAAATACTCTATTTTTGACAAGATAATTCTGCCACCTTGCTAACTAGTCATCTCAGAGTCTACACAATTATTTACACTGTGCCATTAATGGACCATTTCTTTTTTAAAGCTCAGGCAATCATTGTGACAGTAACAAGTCAGTATTTTGTGATTTTTTTGAGCTGCTGTTCTCCTTTGTTCTTCCTTAAAAGAGATGTCACTCAAATCCACGTCTGATTGGTACTTCTCAAAGAACAAGGAGGAAAATTTGCACTTGTCATGAAGTCATTTATAATGATGTTAGAGAAGAAAAGATTAGACATTTATAAATTTCTTTAGAGGTGCTTGCCACGCAAATGTGCTGAGTGGGATGTTTAAAATAATCGTAGCTGTTAGAGAATCATTTTAAGAACCCAATTAATTGTAGGTGGAGTGTTAGGAGTCATGTGATAACTGCAAATAAATTTAAAGTGATTGCTGCATATCTATCATTTTTGTGCCAAAATATTTACTTGGAAATTATTTAGAATGAGATTACCCAGGCGATTAAAACTGTAACATTAATGAAATGAAGATAAGATCAATATATAATTATCTTTGGGAAAGGAATGAAAAAGTACAGAAATAGAGAATAAATAATGAAGTGTGGCTTATTGAAAATCACACAAGTACAAAGAAAATCTTAAGCAATGCTGAGCCAGACTGATCTCTCTTGTTGTCCAAATGTGTGGTGTGTATGCATATGTAAGAGGCATAAGTGGGAAATTCCTATGGAATATATGTATATATGCATATATGGAATATATGTATATATATCTATACATGTAATCTGTGCAAGCATACACTTCTTATGGTAACTTTAATAAATATATTTTGTATGATTGATACTAACTTAAATTCTATCCATAAGCTATTCTATGAATCATTAGCACTTACTCTCATATGAAATACATTTCTGTCAGTTCTTTTTGTAGGATGTGAGAGGAACTAGACACACTCTACTCAAGCACAGAGGAGAAATGTAGTCTCCGTGTAACTCACACATGCAGTCTTAAAGCTACAATGTTAATGCTGATTCTTCACCGGAGGAAACCCCAACCACTCTTTAAAAGAAAGCTATTGAAGTTGGCCTTCTTTCCAAAGTTCTTGTGACCTGGAAGGCTTTCCCAGGCTTGTGGATGGAGATTTAGAAAATTGAACTTTGAGCATTTCAAATAAATCAGAAAATTCCAAAAATGTATACAAACTAAGTAGTCTTTGCATAAGCCACTCTGTATGACTGAGTCACTGATCTACTGTCTCCAGCCTGAGATTTGACAAATGATGATATGTTGCTTGTCTCTGATGCCTTTCAGATCTAAAATTCTGAGGCATCAAAAAGCCCATAGGGAGAAAAGTATGTTCTCATCCACTCACACTAAACCGTTTATATTTTATTTGCATGAAATCATCAAAGAAGATGAAATGATTTGTATCTGGTTAAAGACATACTTCAAGCTGTTGGTATTATGCAAAAGTGAAGAGGCCTTCTGAAGACTGAGATTACAGAAAGAAGGGAGAGAAAGTGAGTGGAGGATTCGCTGATGACCATGAGGCCACTGACTCAGTGGATAGAGTGTCGAACTGCTGACTGAAGGGTCCTGAGTTCAATTCCAGTTAAGGGCATGTACCTCGGTTACAGGCTCGATCCCCGACCCTGGTTGGGGTGCATGTGGGAGGCAACCAATTGATGTGTCCCTCTCACATTGATGTTTCTCTCTGTCTCTCCCCTCCCTCCCACTCTCTAAATATCAATGGCAAAAAAGGTGAGGCCACTTGATTCTAGTCAGCCGGAGAGCACCATGACCAATGAAGAAAACAGAATATAAAGAATAAATGAATAAATATGGTTAGTACAACCAGAATCCAAAAAGATAACAGTCAGGAAAGGTAATTTTGAGTAAAAGCATACAAACAAAACCTTAGAGCTAGAATGATAACAAAAATATCTTATGCGTTATGTTATGGTAAACGGAATATGAAACGATAACTTAGTTTGGGACTGCAATATAATCAAATATTAAATAAGAAACTTGGTCAAATAAATGAATACAAATAATAGCAACTCCCATTTATTAAACATTTAGAGTATTTCAGGAGCTGTACTGAGACTATACATATGATTTTCTGAAACTAGCACCTTGAGCACAGGAATCTCCTCAACTATTCCTAGTAAAATGGCAAAAGGGTAATAAAAAGAGGAAACCAGGCAAACCTGGCAAGCAGCTCTCTGTTCTGTAACATATTTGAGGAAAAGAAGTGAAATCCTGAGCTCTTTTTCACCCTAAATGTCTCTTGCCAAATCGTATGCAGTTAATTCACCTAATGGTATTATCTACAAAATCAAACACATTTTTTTCACACACTAGTTATCTTGCCAATTAAAAATAAAAACAAAACAGCTTAAGATCTGAGAAGATCCTAAGATCAAGACAAGGACAACCATCCTACTTATTTTGAAGGCAAATAATAGCCCTGAATAAGATTCTCTTGCAAGATATAACTGAAAAACAAATGAAAAATAGCAGAAAGTAACATGAACTATATTAAAACTCCTAGACAATCAGGACTAGAATGTAGCATTAAAAAGACAAAGAAAGATTCAACAATATGGTTTTTAAAAAATATTATTTAATTGATTTAGGCAGGCCCTAAATCTCCACCCTTAGAAAACTGCAGAGTATGGAGTTACTCTCCTGTTCCTAAGAATTCTACTTAAAAAAAAAAAAGGAATGATTAGAACTAGCGATTTAAAACAAAATTTGTCAGAAAAGGGAAATGAGGAAACTAGAGTAAGCCTCTTGTGATGATGGATTAGAGTTGGATGTATTGGTAGACTGAAACTCATGGTCTTTCGTCTATGTAGCTAGAGCAGCGGTTCTCAACCTGTGGGTCGCAACCCTTTTGGCAGTCGAACGACCCTTTCACAGGGTCGCCTAAGACCATCCTGCATATCAGATATTTACATTATGATTCATAACAGTAGCAACATTACAGTTATGAAGTAGCAACGAAAATAATTTTATGGTTGGGTCACAACATGAGGAACTGTATTTAAAGGCCAGAAGGTTGAGAACCACTGAGCTAGAGCTTTAATAATAAAAAGCATAATATGCAAATCTACTGAATGACTGAATAGCAGAACGACCATGCTTTGACACCCACTGGTGCCCTGCTAGCCAAGGCAGGTGTGATGCAATTGTTCTATAGTGTTATGTGTTTTATTAAGAGCAGAACACTGAGACCCTCTGTAATTGATTTTCTAAAGTAAATGAGATTTGGTTATTTTTTTCTATATGTAAAATATATTCTTTCTATATGTACAATATATCTTTTCTGTATGTACAATATATTCTGTCTGGACGACCATGCTATGACACCCACTGGTGCCAGGCTAGCCAAGGCAGGTGTGATGCAATTGGTAGGGGCCCAGTCATCGCCCCATGATCGCCCTGCAGAAGGAGGCCCAGGCCACCAGTTGGTGGGGCGATCAATCCAGGGCACTCCATGATCACCCCAAAGAGGGAGGCCCAGGATACCCCGCGGCAGCGCTGCGGCGGGTGGGCGGGGCCTCCCTCTGCCGGGGTGATCCATCACAGACCCCGGCCAGGTGGGCAGGGCCTACCTCTTTGGGTTGATTGTCATGGGGCTCCTGAACTGTGAGAGGGCACAGGACAGGCTGAAGGGACCCCCCCACCGAGTGCACGAATTTTGTACACTAGGCCTCTAGTTTATGAATAAATGTAAATGTAAGTGAAAAAAAAAGACAAAGAAAGAATATATTGTACATATAGAAAAAAAATAACCAAATATCATTTACTTTAGGAAATCAATTACAGAGGGTCTCAGTGTTCTGCTCTTAATAAAACACATAACACTATGGAACAAATTTTTAACATAAACTGAAAATACAGCATACTGAGATTAAAAGAGAAGAGCCTAAGACAGATAGATATGAAGAGGTAACAAAACCTACTAGAATAAAACATGTAATACAATATAAATACGAATGTGTTTATGCAAGGATGAAGTATCCATGTCCCACAGAGACACTTACATCTCACAGGTGTTCGGGGATTGCAAGACCAAGGACCTGAACTGAACACGTGTTTTGGGCCCACACGCTGTGTAGCAGAAGCCACTGATCCACTTTTTCTTATTTTTGTCTTTTTGTTTTGCCTTGAAAATCCATTGTTCAGACAGTCCAAAATGAAATACGAGATAGTGCTGAAAGATGAGACTCCCAGGTCTGAAAGCTCTCAAATAGTTACTGGGGGAAAGTAGAGAACAAGTCTGAATAGCATTGCTTCTAATGACACAATTAGATCAAGGCTGGAAGGATGTCTAGCAGCTGTTGTGCACAAAGGTGAAAGTATAGTGTGCATGACACACACTATGGGAACATAAAAGCATGAACCAAGGTCATCTGGAGATTGTAAAGCAAGAAATGGGACCTCTAAACATTGCAGTGTTAAAGGGAGGGAGAGGGAGGAGGGAGGGGAAGAAAAATGAAATCTAAGTGTCAGAAATGCGAGATTATACTAAGTTAAAGAAATGCTCATGCCCAGTGCCACAGCCCCCCGCAGCACAGCCCAAGTGGCACCAAGGGGGCAGCCCTGATGGGAAATGAGACCCCCCAGCTAGGGATAAAGGAGACATGGTTGCCCTTTAAGAGATATTAAATGCTTTTATTTTCAATATTAAATTTTTAAAAAAAGAAATGTTTTACTTGGTATCCCTGAAGCTTTAATATGGTAGAAGGGTACTGTGAGGTGCTAATAGGAAAATAAGTTCCCCAATGTATTTGGCTACAAGTATCTTTTTATTCCATCCATGGAGAAGTGTACACATGTAGTGTTCTATGAAGCATTATTTGGGATAGCTAATGCAGTCCAGTATTTTAAGATCTGATTTGTAATGTTTAGAAAGAAATGACTTATTTATAAATGTTTAATTTATCTAATGATTTTTTTAAAATAAATGACTTGTTTAAGGTCTTCAATGTGCATTTAAGGAAGGTGTACTGATCTGTGATAATAAGGATGAACCTGGAGGGCATTATGCTAAAGGAAATAGGCCAGAGAGAGAAAAACAAATACTACATGGTATCATTTTTAGGTGGAATCAAAAACAAATAAACAAAAAAGCTGACCTCATAGAAACAGTAGAATGGTGGTGGCTGGGGCATAACAATGGTAAAAACGGAGAGGTGTAGGCCAAAGGATATGAAACTTTGAGATATGAATAAATTATGAGGATCTAATGTACAGCATGTGATTATAATTAATAAAATGGTATTGTATACTTGAAATTTGCTGAGAGTAGATCTTAAGCATTCTCACCACACACACACAAAGAGTCAGTTGAGGTGATAAAAGTGTTAACTTGATTGTGGTAATAATTTATATAAGAATGTGGACGTACATATAATAATGTATATTTTAAATATATACAATTTTAATTGTCAATTGTTCTTCAATAAATCTGTGGAAAAATAATAACTGAAAGAGGAGGGTTGCAATCCAAAAAATAAAAAGAAATAAATATTGCAGTGCTTGGTGATAGTGAACTAAAGTGAACTGGAAAGGGACATTTCCAGTCAGGCAACTATAAAGTGTTTTACTCTGGAAATGACAAACTTAGAAGATGGTGAGTGGCTTTAATACTGAGGCAAGATGTAGCAGGCAGTTGGGAGTTATGGTGCAAGGTCTGAAGGAATGATATCAATCAGACTTCTAGGAAAACCTATTAATATAGCCACTATTCAAGTCTATACTCCGACTACAAAGGCTGCAGAAGTAAAATTGAAAGTTTTTATGTAGGTATTATCAAAGAAGAAATTGATCACATACCAAAATCTGGATGAGGGGACAGAAATGAAGCAGGAGATGAGATCATAGATTTCTGCAAAGCCAATGACTTGTCCATCGTAAATGCATGCTTCAAACAACCAAACAGACATCACCAGATGGCCAATATAGAAATCAACTAGACTATGTAATTGCAAGCAGGAGTTGAAAAATCTCTGTTCTCTCTGCCAAAACAGAACCAAGAGCAGATTGTGGTACTTACCATGAACTGTTAATATCAAACATTAGAGTAAAGCTGAAGAAGAACACTAAAAAATTGTAGTGACAAAATATAATATAATAGCATTCCTGATGGATTTAAAGTCCATGTAAAAACAGGTTTGCATTGTTAAATTTAACTGACTGAGAACCAGTATAACTATGGGCTGAAACTAGAAATACTGTTAGTGAAGAATATGAAAAGGCAATGCCAGAAGTAAAAAGGAAAGAAAAGTTGAGTTGGATGAAAGAAGAAACACTAAAAATTATTAAAGATAGGCGAGACACAAAAGTAAAATGTGTCAAAAGCAGTTTTTCAACGACTATCATGTACAGAAAAAGAGAACTATTATGATCATCAAAAAAAGGTGAGCCCTGACCGGTTTGGCTCAGTGGATAGAGCATCGGCCTGTGGACTAGGGGTCCCGGGTTCGATTCCAGTCAGGGGTATGTGCCTTGGTTGCGGGCACATCCCTAGTAGGGGGTGTGCAGGAGGCAGCTGATCAATGTTTCTCTCTCATCAATGTTTCTAACACTCTATCCCTCTCCCTTCCTCTCTGTAAAAAATCAATAAAATATATTAAACAAACAAACAAACAAACAAATAATTAAATAAATAAAAGGTGAGAGAAGAAAACAAAACAGAAAAAAGTAAGAGTTCTCTATCAGAAGGTTAAATAAATAAAAGGGAAATTCAAACCTAGACTAGGAATGCTGAACAACTAACAAGGAAGCACATTATTTGACCAGGGGAAAATGAAGGGAAGGTGGAAACAGACTACTGAAAACCTCTACAGAAGAGACCACCTTTGACAGATACCTTTGAAGATGATTCTTAGGAGGAAGGATCTATAATTATAGCAAGTGAAGCGAAAGCTGCCCTGAAAGTACTGGGAAGAAATATATCGCCCGGGGGAGATGCGATACCTATAGAATTATTTCAAGCCACAGAGAATTAATTTAATAATTTCTAACTATAATATTTCAACAAATATGGAAAAAATCACAATGGCCTACAGACTAGAAATGATCAATATATATCTCAATCTTTGAGAAAGGAGGTGCCAAGCAGTGCTGTCACTATCAGAGCATAGCCCTAATTTCCAAGGCAATTAAAGTGATGCTCAAGGTGATGCAACCATGTCTTCCACCTTACATGAAGCAAGAAATGCTAATGTTCAAACTGGGTTCAGAAAAGGAAGATGTACTCAAGATTTAATTTTGAACTGTTATTAGAGGGATCCAAAAAATTATAGAAGAAGGTTAGTCTATGATTTCTAGACTACAGTAAAGCCTTTGACTCTGCAGATCATGAAAAACTATGGGTTGCATGGAAAGAGGTGGTTGTACATCAGCTCTTATTCATATTGATGTGCAATCTGTGTTGTGAACAGGAAGCCATGGTCAGGGCAGAAAATGGAGAGACAGAGTGGTTTCCTGTAGGCAAAGGTGTCAGACAAGGGTGCATTTATCTCCCTATTTGTTTAATCTTACACAGAATATATCATACGATATATCCTAGACTCAGAGGAAAGAGGAGTAATGATTGTGGAAAAATATCAATAACTTAAGATATGCAGATAACAGCATCTTTCTAGCAGAAAGTAGCAATGATTTGAAACAACTTCCGATGAAAGTGAAAGAACAAAAGGCCAAAGCAGGACTGCATTTGAATATCTAAAAGACAAAAAATCATGGCTACAAAGAAATATACAAGTAGAATATGGACAATGAAGATACTGAAATTGTTAAAGATTTTGCTTACCTTGGTTCATTCATCAAATCAAATGAAGACTGCAGCCAAGAATCAAGAGAAGGTTAAACGTGAAAGGACAGCAATGGAAAAATTAGGAAAGATCACCAAGAGCAAAGATGTGTCATTAGAGACCAAGGCCAAGATCATCCACACCCTCATATTCCCAATTACTATGTAGAGGTACAAAAGTTGGACAGTAAAGAAGGCTGTTAACAACTGACTCATTTGAAATATGGTGTAGATGAGAGCTCTACAGAAACCCCGGATGTTCGAGTAGGTCCTAGAGAAAATGAAGCTTGAAACATTCTTGGAGACAAAAAAAAATGACAAAACTGAAACTGTCCTACTTTGGACACTTCATAAGAGGGAAAGATTCTTGGGGGAAGGAGAGAATAATGCTGGGGAAAATGGAAAGCAGCAGGAATAAAGGAAGACCAAATATTAGATGGATGGACTCAAAGAAGCCATAGGTATGAGTCTGCAGACCTGAGCCAGGCTGTTGAGGACAGGACATTTTGGACATTACTCATTCATAAGGTTGCCAAGAGTTATAGCTGACTCTATGGCACAGAGCATACAAAGTGTTCATGCTCATTCAAAAGTAGCTCCTTTGGGGGGAAAATAAACTGGTATGAATAAGAAGATACACATACACATATAAACATATGTTTATTTTCCTAGATATAGAAAAGACATTTGATAAATTTAATAATCATTATTTTAAAATGATCAATAAAATAGAAATAGAAAAAATCATCTATAAAAATACAAACAGTATTATGTTTCATGGAAAATATCATTATTCTCACTAAGATTAGAAAACTGACAGAAAGGCCAGACTCACTGCCATTATTTAACATTATCCTAGAGATATCAACCATTGCAAATAGAGAAAGATATGTGATGTATAAAAATTGAAAAGGCAATAAATATATCATTGTCTATTGACTAAATACGTGAGGACCCTTAAAATCAAGTGGAAAAACTACTGACAGCAAGATAAGACAGTGAAATAATTAAATTCAAGATTGATATGAAGAAATCAATAGCATTTGTATTTAGAAGAGTAAAAATATTATTTGAATAACAATAACAATAAATAATAAAAGTATCAGATAAACTCATCAAGAAATACATCAAGATTTATTAGACATTTTAAAAACATTATAAAGAAAACATAAGAACTGAATGAATGTTCTTTGATAGGTTCCGTTCTTCCTAAATTCCTTTATAAATGAAACCCTATAGAAAGAAAATACTGACAGAATTTTTTTAAGTAGTATCGCTGTCATTTCTTACAAAAAATTATACAGAATAATTATTTGAAAACTCAGAAGGAAGAGGAAGAGGAAAAGAAAAGAAGATTACAAATAATAGAAATCAGCCCTAGAAGAAAAATAATATATAATAGAGGCATGATTTTGGGTTCCTGATACTACTGTGAGAAAACATGGTTTCTGGATCCCTTCCCCCAAATCAACCTAATTAAAAAAAATAAATAAACATGAGAGGGAAATGCATAATCCAGGTTATTAAAACAATAAAATAAAGAGAAAAAAATGGGCAAGAATTGCCAAGTCATTAATTTCCCTAGAGTTAAATCAGGACAAAGTAAAAGCACAGACATATATTGATTTGAGCACAAAATATATTTTTTGCTGGCCTGACAAAAAATATAGGTATAATTCTGATTCATTTACATTAGATAGCTATTGTTGTTTTGGCTGTTGTCATTTTTTTTATTTGACAATCTAAGGGAAAAGAGGTCAGTGTCCCTAAGTAAATAGGTATTGCATGTTTTAAAAATTCTTGCAGCACACTGGTTGAAAACCATTGCACTAAAGAATAGGGAAATGGTTTCAGTTTCATCTATGCCGCTTCTCTTTCCATTCTTCCCAAAGCAGTCTGACAGAGTTGCCAAGAGTGTGAGGTCTCTTTCAGTTTTGTTCTTTATTATTTTCAATTAAATAAAAAGCATCTTACTTTATAATCGCATAGCTAACGTATGCAAACAAAGAAGTTATGTAACTGTCTTCTCTTCAGCAATATCTGTCTTATGAAGTATTCAGAAGAATCATGACACAGGCCTCTGATCTCAAAGAGCTCAAATTCTAGTAAAAGCAATAAACTTGACATTAAATGTTTAGACAACAGTGTGAGGCCATATATAAATAAGAGCTGAGTAGTGTGGTAAGGTTCTAATGCAACCCCAGTCTGGACACTGGACGATTAATAATGTTTATGGGAGAAAAAAATGACCGGTGTCATTAAAGTCATCAGTTCCACTCACCCTTTCAAAACAACTCAAACCCTCGACTGTCTGTTCCACTCCCCTTTGTAGACAAGATACCTGTGGTTCTAGAACATTTTTATTATTTATTCATTTTATTGTTTTTTATAATACACATTATTTCTGAAAGTATTTAAGATGGTTGTCACAGCATGAAGAAGTCTTTGAAAATGTCTTATGGACTTAGCCCCTAAGAGACAATAGGCCAACAAAGCCACAATGAGGCAATGAGATACCTACTGCTTCACAGGCATTAGGATGGCTATCTACACTAATAAAAGAGAAAAATGGTAATTGGTGTACGACGATACCCTTTTCATTGGCTAATCAGGGCTATATGCAAATTAACTGCCAACTATGATTGGCAGTTAACTGCCAACTAAGATTGGCAGTTAACTGCCAACAAGATGGCGGTTAATTTGCATATGTAGGCACAATGCAGGGAGGCGAAAGGGAAAGCAGGAAGAAGCCCCCTGCCACTGACAGTGATCAGAAACCCAGGGGGGAGCTAAGAGCTGGGGGGCAGGGCAAAGGCGGCCCTGGGGCCGCCTTTGCCCTGCCCCCCAGCCATGATCGGCGAATCAGGCGCCTTTGCCGCCCTGGCCAGTGATAGCAGGAAGTAGGGGTGGAGCCAGCGATGGGAGCTGGGCACCGTCGAAGCTGGCAGTCCCAGGAGCTAGGGGTCCCTTGCCTGGGCTTAAAGAGGAGCCCACGATGGCGGGGCCACTGCAGCTGCGGGTCCCTGCTGCCCGAGCTGGACGCCTCAGCCAGAGGTGTTAGGCCTGGGCAGGGGTGGAGCCTGCAACCGCGGGGAGCTGGGGGTCCCTTGCCCAGGCCTGACACCTGTGCCGGAGGCCTCAGGCCTGGTCAAGGGGCCGATCCGGTGATTGGTGATTGGAGGGTGATGAGGGTCAACTCCTCTGGCCGAGGCATCAGGCCTGGGTGGGGGGCTGAGCCGGGGGTTGGGGGATATGATGGTCCCCTTGCCCAGGCCTGAAGCCTGGGTCAGAGGCGTCAGGCTTGGGTGGGGGGTGGAGCAAGCGATCAGAGGGAGATGGGGGTCCCCTGCCCAGGCATGATTCCTGGGCCAGAGGCCTCAGGCCTGGGCGGGGGCCAGAGCCAGTGATCGGGGGGAGATGAGGGTCCCCTGTCCAAGCCTGACACCTCTGGCGGAGGCGTCAGGCCTGGGCAAGGGGCCGATCCTGTGATTGGAGGGTGATGGGGGTCAACGCCTGAGGGCTCCCAGTATGTGAGAGGGAGCAGGCTGGGCTGAGGGACACTCCCCCCCCCCCAGTGCACGAATTTCGTGCACCGGGCCCCTAGTTACTTAATAAACAAATACAAAAGGATGTGGAGAAACTGAAACCCTTTGCATCACTGTTGGGACTGTAAAATTCTGCAGTCACTATGGAAGGTTCTTCAGGGATTCTTCAAGAAAATTAAACAAAGAATTACCATATGGTCCAGAAATTTTACTTCTGGGTATATACCCAAAGAAATTAAAGCAGGGACTTGAATAGTTATCTCTACATAAATCTTAACAGCAGCATTATTCACAATAGCCAAAACATGGAAGCCACCACAGTGTCCATGGACAAATGAGAAGATTTTAAAAATGTGATATATGCATACAGTGAAATATTATTCGGCTTTAAAAAGGAAGGAAATTCTGACTCATGCTACAACATGAATGAACCTTGATAACATTAGGCCAAGTGAAATAAGCCAGTCACAAAAGGACAGATACTGTATGACTCAACTTAGATGAAATACCTATAGTAGTGAAATTCATAGAAACAGAAAATTGAATGGTGGTTTCCAGGGCTGGGAGGAAGGGAGGAAAGGGAGTTACCATTCTACAGTCACCAGGGTCCTATTGTTTTTCTTTCTCCCTCATATCTGCATCTTTATTCACTACTTACTACCTCTATCACCCCATACTAGATCACTTTAATTTTCCGGTAAGAGAGAGTCCCGTTGTCTCCAGCCAACTAGAGGGATGTTTTCTCATCTCACATTTTTAAATTCTATTTCCCAAAGGTTAATTCTATCCTTGGTAAATGGATGATCCTGGAAGTTACTGTCATCATGTTCTCCAGCATATCCAAAGTTTCATCACATTTTTATTCTCTGGATTTGATTCTTAGGATCTCAAAACTTGTCCAGAGCATTCCTGGATTTTTCTTATATCCACTGAATTTTTATGAGTCTTATTTCTCATGAATTCATGGTGCCTGATGAGTTCATAATGACCCCAACTCCCTTCACTTCCAGTTTGCTTTATGTTCTACCTGAAAGAATAGTGCATTTTGATAGCCTCCCAAGAGCTTGAAATTAAGAGCATCTAGAATTTGAATAGGTGGGAACCAAGTAAAAGAATATCTATCATATGACAAAAACAGAAAGGATAGAGAGTAGAGAGTTTTATCAAGTTTTCATATGAAATAACATTTACCCAGAAATGCAGGGTGTGTATATGTAAGATCTGGTGAGATTCCTTTTTGTACTGTAACAACCACTAAAACTTTTTACCCCGTGGTTCAATTCATCTATAAATTCCTACTACAGAAAAAAAAATGAAGTGAATTAATCTAAATTAAGGAAATTGGGCCTCCCAAGTTCCTATATCATGAAGTCAGATCTATTATTTATTTTTTAATTTATCTTTATTATTGAAAGTATTACAAATGTCCCTCTTCTCCCCCCACCCCCCTTGCATTGACCCTCTCCACCCTGCACCTTCCCTCTCCCCTCCAGGCCTTAACAATAAATTTTAATCTAAGCAATTTTCTTTTAGCATTTACTCAAATAAAAGTGTCAGCATTTGAGGACAGAATGGTTAATACCTGAGCCTTGACACGGAGTCCATCCTTGCAGATTCCTGAGGATGACCACCTGGAGACAGGTGATTGCAAGAGCCCTCAGATTAGCGATTGTCAACTGTATGACTGCAGGTGGCCCTCCTTGCCTGTTGGTGTGAGGAAGGGATGCTGAGATTCAGCAGGGAAGAAAACAGAGGAAAAAGCAGGAAGGTCTGAAATGAAGACCACATAGAAATAATTAACCAGATGGGCAGCTGTGTCACAGCCAGAAAACAGAAAGTGCAGAGGAAACAGAAACTATAAAACAATGCAAAATAATGACTTAAACAAATGCACTACAGTTAAATTGAGATCTCAGCATCAACAAAACACAGGAAAAAAAAGAGAGAAAGATTCCAGTGTTGAATGAGGAAAGAGATGCATATATGCAGAAAGGCCCCTAAGTTTTTCTCTTAACTTAAAACAACCTTCCTTCTGTTCCTCAAATATCACTGGAGTCCTGATCAGATGACATTCCTGAAGCAGTAACAGGTCCACACAATGATCATTTCCTTTGCTGAAACCACCTAGTAACATAGTATAATAGTCTTTTTCTTTTCCCTTTTTCTAATGCTGACTTTAAACTAAACTAGAGAAGGAAAATTAAATAAAACATAAAACAAATTTTGGGAGACAAATTTTTCCTTAGAGGAAATAAATGATAGAAATGTCTCATATAATTAAGCTTTTAAAATACTAAATATATAAATATTTAGTTTTCCTGGCTTTTAGTTTTCATGTTTATAACATAGTGATGATAATAGTAGTGTTTACATTATAAGGTGATTGTGAGGATAAATTGGGCAAATATATATAAAACATTTAAAACAGTACCTGACCGATAAAAAGAACTATGTAAGTATTTGGTATTAGAAGAACATTTGAAAAAGACAATTAGAACCTTGAGAGAAAGAAAAAGGAGAGAGGAAGAGGAAGAAGAGGAAGAGGAAGAGGAAGGGAGGGAGGGAGGGGTTATCATTTTCTTGGGTATTCCAGTGATTAATTTTTATGTCATAATATTAAGTATACATGAAACAACAAAAAATATAAAATTTACAATAGGGGAATAGAAGAGGAATAGGTAGTTACATGTGTAGTCAATGCCTCATTGTACAGAAAACAAATAGTTATCAACTAAAATTGGTAAACATGAAATATGTGGAGGTAATACTAAGAGAAACAACTACAATAATTAAAAGGCTTGAGAGTGGAACTTAATGGTAAGTAGGTATTACTTGATATTTTAATCAAAAGCATGTGTCACTTTGATAAGCCATATATATGTATGTATGCATATACATATATACAATTTTTAACTGTACTTGAGAAACACAAGCGTTTAAACATGTGGAATTGCACTAAAATTTTGTTTTCTAGATCACAGTGCCTAATCCATATAAATGTTAAAAGCCTAGAAATGCCTGGTTTAAAGTATCATAAAACATTATGCCCTAAATTGTTTTTTAAAGCATCCTAGCTAGAAAATATAATGTAAATGTTGAACACATTTGGCTTGGTACTGAAGTCACAGGATGATCAATTTCCATTGTGATATAGATTACTTAACCACTGCTTCCTACCCGCCATAATGAAAATTAGTGACAAGGTTTAAAATATCCCCTATTTCTTTTAAGAGACAACATGTCCCTTAACCCTGTAGCCTAGAGACAAAGGGTCACTTCACAGAAACGTTGCAGTTCAGAAGTTGCCAACCCCTCAACTATTTGAATTTCATGCCATTGTCTACACTAATTAAAGGGTAATATGCTAATTAGACCAGGTGACTGGACATCTCCCAGAAGTCTGACTTCCTTCTAGACCAGGGGTGGGCAAATTTTTTGACTCAAGGGCCACAATGGGCTCTTAAACTGGACCGGAGGGCTGGAACAAAAGCATGGATGGAGTGTTTGTGTGAACTAATATAAATTCAAAGTAAACATCATTACATAAAAGGGTACTGTCTTTTTTTTTTTTTTTAGTTTTATTCATTTCAAACAGGCCAGATCCAGCCCGTGGGCCGTAGTTTGCCCACGGCTGTTCCAGACAAAGCCATGGTGGTGGGTGCTGAGGGAGAGGCACTTAGGGGAGATCAGGCCAGCAGGGGAGGGCAGTTGGGGGCCATCAGGCCAGCAGGGAAGGGCAGTTGGGGGTGACCAGGTCAATGCAGTTGAGGGCCATCAGGCTGACAGGGAAGCGGTTAGGTGGCGATCAGGCCAGCAGGCAGGCAAGCAGTTAGGAGCCAGCAGTCCCAGATTGTGAGAGGGATGTCCGACTGCTGGTTCAGGCCTGATCCCACAGGGGTCGGACATCCCCTGAGGGGTCCCAGATTGGAGAGGGTGCAGGGGCCGGGCTGAGGGAACCCCCCTCCACGAGCACGAATTTAGTGCCGCGGGCCTCTAGTCTTTAAATAAACACTTCTCTTTCATACAATTAAGTCATTGTCAATGTGCTGCTTAAAAGTGAAGCAGAGTCCGGCAGGTGTGGCTCAGTGATTGGTCATTGACCTATGAGCCAGGAGGTTACTGTTCAATCCTAGTCAGGGCACATGACCCGGTTATAGGCTAGATCCCCAGTGTGTGGGCATGCAGAAGGCAGCTGATTAATGATTCTCTCTCATCATTGATGTTTCTGTCTCTTCCTTCCTCTCTGAAGTCAAAGAAAATACGTATATTTTAAAAGTGAAGCAGAACTATCAATGTGACCCTGAGCATTTTGAATTCTCTAAAGCAGGGGTCCTCAAACTTTTTAAACAGGGGGCCAGTTCATTGTCCCTCAGACCGTTGGAGGGCTGGACTATAGTTAAAAAAAAAAAAAAAACTATGAACAAATTCCTATGCACACTGAACATATCTTATTTTGAAGTAAAAAAAACAAAACGGGAACAAATACAATATTTGTATTTGCATGTGGCCCGGGGGCCATAGTTTGAGGACCCCTGATCTAAAGAGTTACCTCACTTGTGAGAGGAGAGGGGGTTGAATTAGATTTCCAAAGACCCTTCTATATTTCAATTCTATGATTTCTCAAATTCTACTAAATAGGAATATTTTTTAATATATTTTTATTGATTTCAGAGAGGAAGGGAGAGGGAGAAAGAGATAGAAAAATCAATGATGAGAGAGAATCATTGATTGGCTGCCTCCTGCACAGCCCACACTGGGGATGGAGCTGGCAACCTGGGCATGTGCCCTAACCTGAAATCGAACTGTAACCTACTGGTTCATAGGTTGATGCTAAACCACTGAGCCATGCTGGCAGGGCAAGGAATATTTTTTTTTTTTGAGTGAACATCACACCTTTGTTCATCAGGCATTATCCTATATAATAAAGAGGTAATATGCAAATTGACCATTATGCCCTCACACAGAATGGCTGCCCCCATGTGGTCAAAATATGGCTGCCACAAGATGGCCAGCAGGAGAGGGCAGTTATGGGTGACCATGCTAGCAGGGGAGGGCAGTTGGGGGTGATCAGGCCAGCAGGGGAGCAGTTAAGTGTCGATCAGGCTGGCAGGAATATGGTTAGCAGGGGATCAGGCTGGCAGGCAGAAGTTGTTAGGGGAAATCAGGCAGGCAGGCAGATGAGTGGTTAGGAGCCAGCAGTCCCGGATTGTGAGAGGAATGTCCAACTGTTGGACATCTCCCGAGGGGTTCCAGACTGGAGATGGTGCAGGCTGGGCTGAAGGACACCCCCCAGTGCAAGAATTTCATGCACCGGACCTCTAGTAGATAATAATGGTGCCAATGTACCCAGACATAATATAGTGGATCTAGTAATTTGTTTTCTCTTTCATTAAAGAGAATATAAATTGACATAATGCTATAAAGTGAGATGCTTCTGCATCCTTCCACATAATCTAGTTAAGTCCTCTAAAATGCACTCAAAGCATTATTAGAAACCATACTTTCTCTTACTTGAACTTTTAGCTCCACTTTTAAGGAACTAAAAAAAATTTGCCTTTTGTGGTGGAAAATGATAAGGTAAAAAGGGAGAGAACAAGTGAAAACAAAAATAATTGAAGTGTGAAAGATTGAAAATAATTGTTTTATGACATTATTATAAGTCTTTGTTACTCATAATTTTCTAACTGTAAGGCTATAATAGTATTGGTTTTGTCAAACTATCCAGCTGCACTCAGGAAATACTCTTCATTGAGACAAAGTCTATATTTTTACATGTTCCCTTATTTATATTATTACTCTATATATTATCTTAAATTGCTAATTACTTCCATGCTTAGATTTTGGAAATTTGACTTTTTAACAGTTTGGAGCAGATTTAATTGCTATTTTTAAGCAACATGAAGCAAGACCTTGTTAATTAGAATACTAGCATTTTAATAAAAATAAAATCACTCAAGTGATTTGAGAAAACAACATAAGAAACACATAATCAAACCTTCAAACAAGTCACAGATTGGTGGATCTGAGCCTACTATTAATATTTTTAAAATTGTAACTTCATTAAAAATTAAAAGGAAATTTTATTCATGCAATTACCCTCTACGCAAATAAATTCTCATTTACAGAATTCCCATTCTGTAATTACTTTTCAACTGTTTCCAATAATACTTACCTATATAAAATAATTGGCTGCAAAGCATCAATTTTCTTATGAAGGATTCATGCAGTCAAAACTAATGACCCTAAAATAATTCTCCAAATTTAGAAGACCCAATTGTCCAGTCATTTCTTATATAAATGCACATCTACGACATATCAACTTTTGCATGTTCTATTGTTTTCTATGTTTCTATACAATTATTCTTAGTATGAGAAAGACGGGAATGATTTTGGTTTGAAATCATACATGTTTAAAATTGAATCCTACCTCAATATATTATTAGTTGCAATAGTATTGTAAGGGGAAAAAAAAGCAATAGGAACTCCAATCGATTTAAGTGTTTACTTCCTCAAACACTGCTTGTCTGAGAACAATACCTCATCCATATGCATGCAGGAGGAGAGAAATCATTTGTGCCAAATGATAAAGTTGTCCCCTGGGGCCACATTTTATTGGTGCCGGAAGGGAGTGTAAGGCAAGCTGAACCAATCAGAGTCCTTTCCTGGAAACTGGAGTTAGAACTGTAACATTAGCTATCCCCCATCAATCTTCTATTTTTATAAGAAGCCTCTTTTTGCTTATCAACCCAGATGTATAACTCTTTTCTGAGTGTCCTCTAAAATAATCTAATCACAAATACATTAAAGAGAAGTGTGCATTTTGCTGAAGACTTTGTTATAAGGAAGATGGTAAAGAACATTTATTTCACATTACATACAGCAAACAAATTAAAAACTACTCAAGAAGTAATTTCTGATCTCCAAAGCCCTATCTTTCATTACCAAGTTTTGTTATCCTCTAGTCCTCCTTTACTCTGGGCTCTATCTCCTGACCCCTCCTTTCAGTTTCTCTCTCTTCTAAATATATAAAACAAGCCCTACCTGATTTAGCTCAGTGGATAGAGCGTCGGCCTGTGGACTGAAGGGTCCTGGGTTAAATTCTGGTCAAGGGCACATGCCTGGGTTGCGGGCCCGATCCCCAGAAGGTGTGCAGGAGGCAGCTGGTCAATGATTCTCTCTCACCATTGATGTTTCTATCTTTCTCTCCCCCTCTCCCTTCTTTTCTGAAATCAATAAAAACAATATATATATAAAACAATACAGTTTGGCTCTAGCTCCTACTCCCAAATTGCAAATCCAAATTTAATTCCAGGTATAGAAAGACAAAAACAAGAGCATAAACATTATATGTTCATACTCTCTTAAGAAAATAATAGTTCCATTGCTTTTTTTATAGCCTCTAGGTCCTCCTTTCCCTCTTTTATAGATATATGCAGTGCATTTCCCAAGAGAAATTTTAGAGGCTAAAACATCCCTGTATTATAGCATGTAGTATATATGGAAGGTTTGAAGCTAAAAGGCTTGCCTTAATGGTACCAGATGGAGCGGCTAGGGCTTTTCCTGCCTTTATCCACATGACTCAATGAGGGCACAGTGAGAGGGAAAAGACAGACAAGAGTAATTGGGGCACAGACAGGAAAAGGAGCCCAAGGACTGGCAACCTTTCCCTCCTGTCATGACACTAGGCTGCTTTAGCTCAGCGATTTTGGAAAAGGAAATCCACATGGTAGCTGCTAAACAAAGCTAAGTCTCAGGCTGATCTTGGGACTTTATTTCCTTCCATCGACCCATGTAACTTCTCTATAAATCTTCCTTCAACCATATCCCCCAGTTAAGTTTCTCTTTTCTTTTTTCTCAGCACTCTCTCTTTGCTGCTTTTAAAATAAATATTCAACGTTTTCCAATAGTTCTATAATAATTAGAAAATTTAAAAAGAGAGCTACAACAACAGCAAGTGGGAATAAGCAAACATTTACAAAACTATTATCAAAATGTAACAGCAGTTATTCATACTTTACTCATATTAGTTCCTTTCTTTGGCAGTGGTGCCACTGCCTTGATTTTTGCAGCTGTTTACTCCCCATTGTTTTTACATTTTCATTGGAAATTTCAACAGAGTGGACATTTATTTTGTATCATTTTTTATTACTATGAAATGCAGTTTGACAATGCAGACCCCATGAAAGGGCACCAGAACCTTCCTAAGGTCCATGGACCATTTGATAAAATCGAGAGGTTCTCTTACTCTCCTGCCCTAAATAACTGTGTGGAACCTAAGCGGATAGTTTTTGCAGAGAATAATTCGTAACACACACAGTCAAGATTACATAGAAACTGATTTTCTTATAAGAAAATACAGATTCTTGCCGAAACCGGTTTGGCTCAGTGGATAGAGCGTCGGCCTGCGGACTGAAAGGTCCCAGGTTCAATTCCGGTCAAGGGCATGTACCTGGGTTGCAGGCATATCCCCAGTAGGAGGTGTGCAGGAGGCAGCTGATCGATGTTTCTCTCTCATTGATGTTTCTAACTCTCTATCTCTCTCCCTTCCTCTCTGTAAAAAATCAATAAAATATATTTTTTAAAAAAAGAAAATACAGATTCTGAAGTTACTGAAATTTGCCTGTTACACAATGTATTTTGTTTTAAACTGTTATGATAAATAATGAAAATATCAGTTGATATATTCAAGAATCTTAGGTAACTAAAAAGTATTTATAATAACTTCAAAGGACATCACAAGTAATTTATTACATTTAAAATAAAACAGAGAATTTTGACCCATTTCAGGATTTGGTACCCATTCATACAACAAAAACCTGTATGGTAAACAGCTATATGGGGAGCACTATTCATTCTTGGAATTTAAAAAAAAAATGTCTTAATGATGCAACACTATGTATATGTAACTTACATAGTAGGTGACTTTTACTTTAACCATGTGCATTATAATTTATTTATATCAGTTTATATATTTCTTTGAGATAACAGAATAGAAAAAAAATTGAGTTATTCAAGATCATTTTCAGCACCCATTTAAACATTTTTAGATTTGCTGCTGAACACTTATGTGAAGTACTTTCAAAAGGCCCACAATTATTCATAAGCCACTACTACTTTCCCAATAGTGAAATTTTTCCTTGAGAATGCACAAAGACACATTTTTCTACTTCTTGATTCTATGTTTCAGTGAATAAATGAATATTTCATGCACCAGATAAAATAAAAGGAATAAAATAGTCTTACATCTAAAATTATAAATTTTGGCAAGAAATTATTACCTGACTAAAACATTCAATTCCCATGAAATGCCAAAATCAAAATAGCATACTTATTTATTTTTAAGTTAATATGAGTTAATGAGGCTTCTACTAGTTCATGGTGTTAATATGGCTACTCTGTCTCATAATGTTCATTCATTTCTATGATCTCCTCAATAAAGTTTAATACCTAGGAATACTGGATTTAGAACCAAAGGTTTTTTCAGGAACTGGTTCATATACTTTTTAAAGATGTGATATTGAAAAGTAACTTAACCTCTATGAGTCTTAATTTTCTCATTAATAAAATTTGATAAGATCATAAAGTTGAAGTTAGTTTTATATGAAATCCTTTATGCTAAAAAAAAACACACACACACAACTAAAGCAAAATGTAAACCTGTGGCTAATATTACCATAGTTTCCATCATAATTCTTTTAATTACAGCATAGTATTGAGCCATAAACTAGGTTCTTTTCATTGAGTTTTTAGAGAGAGAGGAAGGAGAGAGACAGAGAGATGATAGAAATATAGAGATAGCGATAGAGATAGAGAGTGAGAGGAGAGAGAGAGAGAGAGAGAGAGGGAGAGAGAGAGAGAGAGAGAGAGAGAGAGAGAGATGTGCCTGAGGATTAAACCCACAACCTAGGTATGTGCCCTGACCAGGAATCAAGCCTGCCACCTGTAAGTGTATGGGACACACTTCAACCAACTGAGCCACACCGCCACACCGCCACACCGGCCAGGGTCGAACATCTCTCTTCTTATCACCCAGTGAATGACCTTCCTCTCTTCAATGTCCCAAAGCACCTTACCTCACCCTTAGTCAGAATGTCATATATGCCTCATTTTACCTTTCTGTCTTTGAACCTGTCATGTATGTGGGTTCCCCTACATGTGTATGCAATTAAATTTGGTAATGTAATCATCAATCTGCCACATGTAGATTTAATTATTAGACCAGCTGAAAGCATCTTGAATTGAAGAAGCAAGTCCCTTCCTCCCCCACAGGTTCATGAAAGAGAATTCAGAAGAAGCTTGTATTTGGGCAAGCCCCATGCAAAGAAGAGCTGCCATTATATATGCACAAATGATTAAGATTACTAATGTATAAAATGGCTATTAAATTAATAGATTTCAACCCCAAATAAAAGAAATTACTTTACTCACCTCATACCTAGCCCAACCTGATAAATACTAGTCTTTGCAATTACATCCTAGACTCATATTTCTAAGGAAGTTTTACTCTTGAAACACTTTATCGCTAAAGGAATTCTGAAACTATCTACTCTCTACTTCCAAGAAATTTTAGAGAATATTATTGACTATTTCAATATGTCTATTTTGCTTATAAATATATTAGAAACCCAGTGCACGAAATATGTGCACTGGGTGGGGAGGGGGGTGGTCCCTCAGCCCGACCTGTGCCCTCTCGCAGTCTGGGAGCCTTTGGGGATGTCCAACTGCCACAATAGCAGGAGAGGTTCCCGCCACAGCTGCTGCACTCACCAGCTGTAAGCCTGGCTTCTGCCTGAGTGGTGTTCCCCCCGTGGGAGTGCACTGACCATCAAGGGGCAGCTCCTGCATTGAGCGTCTGCCCCCTGGTGGTCAGTGCGCATCATAGTGACCGGTCGTTCTGCCATTTCGTCAATTTGCATATTACCCTTTTATTATATAGGATTGACATGAAGTAGTATAATTTTTTTGTGATGTTTTATTTAAAAACCCCATCCTGATCCAGGAATACCCAGACATTTTCAATCCTTAGTTCAGAATTATGTGTTTACCTTGACATTCACATCTGTATTAACTTTTTTTAATTCAAAGATTAAGTAGTTAACTTTTTATAATTCACACAACTTAAATGATAGTATGTCTATTACTGTCTGTGTAAATTTTGTTTAGAATAAAAATAAAATCAGGTAGCCTAAATGAATACAATTAGGTTAGTAAATTAACAATACAAAAAGTTAGAGACTAAAATCAGTTTTGTTCCTAAATTAACAAGTTTTCTGATTATTTTAGCTATTGATTTTCAATTTAATTATAGTTAAACTAGATCTCTAGTAAATTAAAGCCAGGACCAATTAGCAATTTAAGTTCTATCATTTTAGGTAGATACTACTTTTTTGCCAGAAGCACTGAAAAAGAGAAATGATTTAAAGTCATATATTTTTAAGATTACTTTTGTCTCTAATTAAAGTAATCTAATTAATAATTCTAATTAAAGTCACTAATTAATATAATAGAGTTTACTGTTTATTTTTTCCCTATGAACCCTATTTAAATCTTGAAACTTAGATTTAACTCAAGTAAACTATATTGTAACATTGACCAGGAAAAGTTCTCTTTTTTCAATGTTAAATTATTATAGTTGTCTAAATTTTAAATATGGTAGAGAGAAAACTTACCAGTCAGAATCCCAGTAAAAAAGAGCTGGATAAAGCCGTGTGCTCTTTTTCGAGTATATGTGTATGGCAGTGGAGGTGGGGACATCTCTCTATAAATCACTGTAATGTCCCCTCCCAGTGCTCATGGCTGCTCTTAACCTCCAAGAATAAAGTGAATACACTGGAGCCAATGGTCACTAGGGTATCATCTCTTAGGTTCTATGCATGTCCTTATTCCCAGCGGCTTGAGGGTTCTTTGTTACAGAAAAGAGAAAATAAATGTTCCCCTTGGAATGAACAGCATGTCTATATTTAGATTTCCTTGAACTGAAGAGGAGCAACGTAAGTTTCATAAGTCACAAAACAACATAAATTTCAACTTCTCATTTATGGAGTCAATATGACTTGAGTACATGTAAATTTAACCTAATTCCTTGTTGACGGAGGATAACTATAAAGAGTGGGAGGAAAGAATTATAGATAAAAATAAAATCTACCCTAGTTATGTATGACAGGTGTCCTGGTTGGATTCTGTGTCAAGAGAGGACTATCTCTACTCATCTGACTGTCCTGAGCAAGGATGAAAACAGACCTGAGCTTTTGGACAAAGATCTATTTATTAGGGCGAATTGATCAAAATAGGAAATACATGTGGTGGACTGGTTCATGAAATCACAATGTAGTTTTCTGAACTTGTAAATTCTTTGTATAATTGGCAATCTCTTGCATTCAAACTAGATGTCATCCTCCCTTCCCCTTTTAAGATCCAGGTCCTGACATAAAGAGTAGAATAGAAAAAATAATTTGTAAACCAAATTCTCCCGCCATAAAATGAAGCAATAAAAGTATCTCCTTTGGAGCAAGTTGGAATACTATGTACATGTAAAGAAATAGTTACGACATGTGATTAAGGAATAGTTTTTGGCACACCCAGAACACAAGGAATATGTACCTTTACCCCCTGGGTACGTGTATTTGGGGGAGGGGCAGCCAGATGAGGTGTTGAGGTGATGGTCTCACAGATCCAGAGGCTCTTGGTGAGAGATGAGAAGAACAGACGATCTTCTGAGCTAATCTTCTTAGAGGAGCCAAAGAAGAAAAGCCATTGTCATGGCTTCACCAAGAGGACTCTGCAGCCAACCAAGGATGCTGCTTAGATGCCTCCATAAGTCTGTGACTGGGTTGACAGGGACTATTTCAGTCAATGTCAGTGCAGAGATGTGAACAGCTTCGGACCAACCAGACAGGAGAAGGTATGGCACAGCAGGAAACAGTAAGCACAGACACTGATAGAGGACCAGACATTGTCCTCCCAATGCTGAGACAGCAGGGGTGACGCTATTGAACCCAGATGCCCCTGCAGCAAAGTAGGGAAGAAGGACTCTTGAAATAATCTTAAAGAGGGTCCCTCTAAGGAAAATGCTGAAATGATTGTTAAAAGATCAAGTTCTCTACATAAAGGCAAATGGAAGCTTGAAATAGAAACAAAACCCGGTTACAAGAAAAAGCAGACCAGTTGCATGTGTGTGTGCCTGAGTTTACGGTAGCGAAAGTCCTCATTTATCAGGTTTACATGGCCTCGCCCTCTGTACCCTTCTACACTCCTCAGTTGGACATTCGGAAGCTCTGGACCTGGGACCCCTTTGACACAAAAAATAGGGACAGTAACAAGATGAGTTCTGGTGAACCTATTTTGTCTACCCATCTGTTGCTGGCACTCACATTGTTTGTTTTTCCAAGGGAGGCTTCTGAAATATGGAACAGCTCTCAGCCTGCGTTTTGGCGACTCAGAAACACTTTTTTCAAGGTCACCATCCACCTGCCCAGGCCCAGAGACTCCTGTTGACAAAGCCCACCATCCACCTGCCCAGGCCCAGAGACTCCTGTACAAAGCCTTGCTTCTTGACTCCCCTCCTCCCAAGAGATGGGGACATTCTCGGATATGAAAGGTTGCTGCCTAGGTCACAATCAAAATTGTGGGGAAAGAGGTCTGTGTAGATCAGTTTAAAAAACCCTCCTAGTTTCTGCCTTTAAAATGTATCTTTGTTCTTCATTTCTGCTTGACAAAAATCCTCCTACCCAATTATTCTTTATATTTTACCCCAAGGATCTCTGAATTCCATGTACTGTTGTCACAGAAATATTTCCCCAACCCAAGATCCCCATTGTATTTTTTTTCTGGAATGAAGCAACGGCATTTTAAGGAATTGTAATACAAAAGAAATGCAAGGAATAAGCTTGACCAAAGATAGGATATTCTAGTACTCAGCAAGCCAGCAACTTTGCAAGACAGGTTCTGCAAAAGATAGAAAAATATTTTTTTTTCTAAATTTATCTCTGTCAACCAACATATCTAAGAAACTGACCCTGTGATACATATAATTTAATAAAACAGTTCCTAACAAAGAAGAGGAAGAAAAGAAAGCTCACACAATGGGCCTAAGGAGTTATGAGAAGATGACAAATAGAAATGGATCGAGGAAATCAGTTTCAGGGTAGAAGATAAGTTGCTATAACAGAGTCCTCAAAAAAAATGGAGTAGATTTCTGATTTATATAAAAAGTATTTAAATATGATTCACCCAAAGCAGACGGGGGTAGCCCTTCTGTTCTGACCACATGCCCTTCCCATCTTTAAATCCTTTAAATCCAAAATAACTGCTTCAGGTGGAATCATTTTGCAGCTCACAGGAGGGAGGAGAAAGATAATGAGGGCCAGCAGCTTCCTTTCAGAAGAGATAACCCAGAATTTTCACAAATCATTATCGCTCACAAATCAGTGTCCAGACTGTAGCTGCATAGCCACACACAGGTTCATGGGAGACTGAAAAATGTTTTTAGTTTGTTACCAAATGCCCAACTAAAAGGTAAGTATAGGTTTTGTGGGAAGATAGCAAAATAGCTCGTTCTCTCTCTCTCTCTCTCTCTCTCTCACACACACACACACACACACACACACACACACACACACACACAGAGAGAGAGCAAATAAAACTTCCAGCATTTGTAGATATTTTAATAGTGTGACCAACTTGTCCCAGTTTGTGAGAGAACTTCCCTCACAAAACAACAAACCCATCCTGGGAAAGTCACCCCATTCTGGGGACCCTCCCAGTCCCAGGCAAACTGGAGCATTTGGATATCCTATTAATATTAATAATGATTTATTAAAATGTAATATATACTAGACACTCATGGCTCAGTCTGCCCTATAAATTTTATAACTCTTTAGTATTTATTTTAAATGTATTTCAGAATGCTTAGAGTCTAACAATTCTTTCAACTGAGAAATAAAAGCTGCTGATACAACTTATTGAAATATTGAGAGGAAGCAAGAAACACACAGAAAAGTCTCCAAGAGGATATTAAACAGACATTGTGGAGCATTACTAAGAAATTCATTAAATTTAAATGTTCCCTAAGCAAATTTATATGTACTTTTCAATTATTTATCCCAGATGAAATTATATTTAGGTGATACTGATCTAAGGATGAAGATGCTCCTGTCACCACTTCAGTCAGAACTTTGGAAACCCATATCTATATTGTTGACTAGCGTCTTAGTTTTGAGTCATTTACTATGCAATTATCTCTTGTGAAAAATTCAGTTGAAATGATTGGCATGGGAGAACCCACAGGAAATATTGTTTATTTATTTATCTGGAAGTCAAGTCTGCAGAAAACCATGTAGCTGAGAAATAGTACTTGAGTTACCTAAATAAATGCCTTCACAGAATTGTAATTTCACATTATACTTCTGGATTTATATAAAAAAAATCTATAAAAGAAGTGCTTCCAAAAGAGAGTGGACATTCTTCTCCATTGAACTCTCACTTACCAAATGGTTCAACTGGATTCCCTCACCCTCCTCCACCTTTTTTCACTCCATATTATCTCCCTGCTTTTCTCATTTACTGTCAGGTTTCAACCTACACCTCCTCCACACATATTGCTGACTCCAAATCATTATTTCAGGTCTAGACTTGTCCTCTGATTTAAGTTCATATATCCACTTGTCCAATCACATGATGAAAATTTATTCCTGAACACCCTACACAAAACTCAGTGTGTTCATACTGCTCTTTTTTTTTTTTTTTTTTTTAACTCACCGAGGATATTTTTTCCATTGATTTTTAGAGAGACTGAAAGGGGGAGAGGGGGAGAGAAAGAGAGAAACATCAATGAGAAAGAGAGAGAGAGATTGGTTGGTTTCTACATGCACACTGACTGGAGCCAGTGATCAAATCTACAATCCTGGTACATACCCTTGAGTGGGAATAGAACCCATGATCCTTCAGTGTGTGGACAGATGTCCTAACCACAGCCTGGGAATTGCTCCTTTTCTTATCTTTCCACTTTGGGTTGATGTAAATTATTTTTAATACATTTTTATTGATTTCAGAGAGGAAGGGAGAAGGAGAGATAGAAACATAAATAATGAGAAAGATTCATCAATTGGCTGGCTCCTGCATGCCCCACACTGGGGATTGAGCCCACAACCTGGGCATGTGCCCTGACCGGGCATCAAACCATGACCTTCTGGCTCATAGGTCAATGGTCAACCGCTGAGTCACGCCGGTTAGGCCTGGCATCTTGTTAAAAATGCAGGTTCTGGTTCAGGGGTCTGAGGCGAGGCCTGATGTCCTGCATTTCTAACGAGCATCCAGGTGACACTGATGATGCTGGTCTGAGTGGCCCCCACTCAGAGTTGCCAGCCTCCGGCAAGATGGTGGAGCAGGTGAGGGGGTGGCACCAGGCCAAGGCAGGATGCCAGGTGGGGCTGCAGGGCTGTGAGACTGAGGGTGTGAGTTGGAGCTGCAAGGCTGGGGGCAGGAGCTGGGGCCCGATCTCTTCAAGCCACCTGAGGGACCCCACCCCTGCACAAATTCATGCACCAGGCCTCTAGTCTCTATATATAAAAGCCTAAGTGACCAGCCAACTGGCTAACTGTTCAACCACCCAACCTGTAGCGATGACCACACAGATGCTCAACACAGGAGCTGCTGAGCTGTGGTGACTTGGCAGCTGCGGTTCTCAGGTGACATACCCAGAACCAGAGAGGAAGGAGCCTGATTCCAGGGTTCATTGCCCTCTCACAAACTGGGATCCCTCAGGGGATGTCAGAGAGCCAGTTTCGGCCCAATCCGGCAGGCCAGGCCGAATGACCCCACTGGTGCACGAATACATGCACCAGGCCTCTAGCCCATTGGCTCCCCACTTCAGGTCTGGCTCCCCACAGAGCCTCTAGCCCATTGCAGAGGTCATGGGTCTGGCCCTTACAGAAACTTTTCGACTCGATTAGGTAAATGATGAGACGTGTAGGACCTACTGGCTGCGGCCCCAACCTCTAACACCTGTGCCGGCCCACCCACTTAATATGGATTTCCAGTGGAGGCAGCAAATTTTCCCCGCTACCATTCTCAGCTGGGAAACCAGATGCGGCTTCTCTCCTTCCGGGTGGACAGTAGCACCAGCTGGCAACCTCCTGGGAGGGAAGAAGGCAAAGGAGCAGCTCAGGTGGGAAGAAGGAAATTCCCTCCACCATAGAACTCCGCCTGGGTGGAAGGGCCTGCAGGGGGAGCTGGGGGCGGGGGGGGGGGGGGCGCGGGAGTGAGCCTGACATTGAGCAGGGTTCTGCCCTAGGCCGACTAGATTCCAGGCTAAGTAAATCCTGTTGGCTAAATAATTGCATTTTGCAGCTAAATGCCCACAAGTCATCAGTTACCACCAAACTTAGGGTAAAGTGAGATGAAAGAAGAGAGACAGATATAGAGAGAAAGTGACATAATATTGGGAGAAGAAAGGAGGGAGCCCTATTCCAGGGTGTGTCACCCGAGAACTGCCCTCTCACAATCTGGGACCCCTCAGGGGATGTTGGAGAGCAAGTTTCAGCCAGATCCCTTCAGGAACCCCACCAGTGCACAAATCTGTGCACTGGGCCTCTAGTGCTTTATAAAGTTGAGCAGAAAGGTGGAAAGTAGAGTTTGTCTTCATCTCATATTTCACACCCAAGTCATCAGAAAATCCTACAGACTTTCTGCAAAATAAATTTGGAATCTGACCTTGGCTTATGACCTACCTCCTCTGTTACTACCCTGGCCTAAGTCATCCACATCTTTGTCCTGTATTACTACCATAACCTACTAACTAGTCCCCTTTGTCTACCCTGATCCTATTTTGGTTTTAATCCCCAACACAGAATTCAGAATGAGCCTTTTAAAACAGGTGTTAAAATGTGTTATTCTTCTGCTCAAAATCTTCCCATAGCTTCTCAGGTCACACAGAACAAAAGATAATGTCATGACAGTGGCTTAGAAGGCCCAACTCAATATACCTTTGAATATCCTCCCTTTGCTTCCACATCCTCTACTCCTAAGGTGCAGGCCCTTAGTCCACTCAGGCACAGTGGCCTGTCAGAACTCTTTGGAACATAAACACTCAAGGTGCCAACCACCTCATGGTCTTTATACTCACTGGCTTTGCTGTCTAGAATCCTCTTCTCACAATTGCCTATAGCTCACTTCCTTGGTGTATTTGCTCAAATGTCACCACAGTAAGACATTACCAGGACATTTTATTTTAAATTACACAATTTCTCCTTCTTACAACCTTCTCTATTTCCCTGCTTTATTTTAATTTTTTTCCATAGCACTTATTTTTCTGTATATACTATGTGTATAAATTTACTATAAATACCTATAGTACGTATGTATAATTATGCAAAGTATATTTTAAAATTTATGTTTGTTTATTGACAATCTCTTCCTATTCAAATGTAAGTTCTATAAAGGCAAGAATTTTTTAAATATTTTGTTCAATGTCATACTCTAGTGCCTGGAATAGAATCTGGAAAATAGTCAACAGTCAATAAATATGTATTGAATAAATAAATAATTAAAACAAGTAGAAAATACATCATAGGGTTTGCAAAGATCCTATAGGGACTTGGGAAAATTAGTTGTAATTTTGCTTCGTTTCAGGGGAGAACTCTGGAGTAGATAATATAGAGAGATTAAAATACCACCATGCAATACAGAATGATCTTTGAGGATTTTTAACATAAATTCTAGTTTCCTAGGATGCAATTTAGAGATCATTAGTTACAATTTTTTCAGCATCTGAATATATTGTAAGAATAAAGATTTTTCATAGAGTAGGCAGAGAAATCAAAATTAATTTAATTTGAGAGAGTTGGATTCAAGAAGGTGAAATTTTAACTGGCACCTAAAAGTTTGAATTTACTTAAATAAAGACTGTTATGTGTTTCTGCTTGTAAGAATTTGGTACCATTCAGAAGTTATCATTGATCCATGCCAGTGTTTTCAAATTGTTCCCTAACACACAAAACCCCTGCCCTCAGCCTGAAAGGACTGGCGCGGATAAGGGTACCAATGGCTTTGAGCATCAACCTAGGTGCTTCAACCAGGTGCTTCAACCAGGGTAGCCACTGTCACCTGTTTTACAAGGTGGTTTCTGTGTGACATTCCTTCCAAATTAAAAAATTCACACTCAAAAAATGTGTAGAAAACATTAATATTTTTAATGTAAGAAAATATTATAAATTTAGTGGGAAAATAGAGTATTTCAAAGTTGTTTTCTGTGTTTTTTTTCTCCCACTCTGAGAGCAAAAATAGCCATACACTTACCCCACATACTAATTAAGAACAGTCATTAATCCCCAAAATTTATAGGGAACTCATACAACTTAACAAAAGGAAGATAAACAATCCAATGAAAAAATGGGCAAAGGACCTAAATAGACACTTTTCAAAAGAGGACATTCAGAAAGTCAAGAGACATATGAAAACATGCTCAAAGTCACTAATCTTCCGAGAGATGCAAATCAAACTAACAATGAGGTATCATCTCACACCTGTCAGAATGGCTATCATCAACAAATCAACAAACGACAAGTGCTGGAGAGGATGCGGAGAAAAGGGAACACTTGTGCACTGCTAGTGGGAATGCAGACTGGTGCAGCCACTATGGAAGACAGTATGGAGTTTCCTCAAAAAGTTAAAAATGGAACTCCCATTTGACCCAGTGATCCCACTTCTAGGAATATATCCCAAGAAACCAGAAACACCAATCAGAAAGGATATATGCATCCCTTTGTTCATAGCAGCACAATTTACCATAGCTAAGATCTGGAAACAGCCTAAGTGCCCATCAGTAGATGAATGGATTAGAAAACTGTGGTACATCTACATAATGGAATACTATGCTGTGGTAAAAAAAGAAGAAATTCTTACCATTTGCAACAGCATGGATGGAACTGGAGAGCACTAAGTGAAATAAGCCAGTCAATGAAGGAAAAATACCACATGATCTCACTCATTTATGGATAATAAAGAACATTATAAACTGATGAACGAAAATAGATACAGAGGCAGAGCAGCATCGAACAGACTGTCAAACTACAGTGGGAAGGCTGGGGAGGGTTGGGGGGGAGGGCGATAAGAGATCAACCAAAGGACTTGTATGCATGCATATAAGCATAACCAATGGACATAAGACACTGGGGGGTAGAGGAGGCCAGGGGATTGCCAAGGGCAGAAAAAAAAGGAGACATATGTAATACTCTTTGTAATACTTTAAGCAATAAAACAAAATTTAGAAAAGAAAAAAAAAAGAACAGTCATGTCTTGGGAGCTGTTCACAAAATATGAGATGGCATTTGGTAAAGAGTATAAAATTTTACCATATAAACATGACCTCGCATTTCCAAAAATATTAAATAACAGCATAGATGATGTCTTTTCTTTACATTATCCTAGCATCATTATGGAGGCTGTGTTTTTGTAATTGATAGTTAATATAAGAGCATCAATTGATAATGGCATTATAATTTCTACACATAATATAGTTAATGTTTATGTTTCTATTTAGAAAAATCACTTAGTCTACTGCCTGTGTTTCTCCTTTACTCTCACACCACTACCCACACTCACAATTCTGACACCACATGTATGTGTTTGGTTTTTGTTTCATCCCACCTCAGCAAGCAGTTCTCCACAACACCAGCTGGGTGTCTTTCAATTTAACTTTTAATCCCCACTGGTCAAAATTTCCGCCTCTCAAGGCTCCTCTCCCCACTTCAGATGCACAAGTAGTAGGCCCCCACATTTTCTACAATTTCTTTCCACCTGGCTGCAAATTGGAGGTTCCCATGACCTCTTCACCTTCAACTCAATTATCTGTTAAAGCAGCTCACAGAGCTCAGGGAAGTACTTATATTTATCAGCTTATTAAAGGCTAGAATAAGGCTTCAGATGAAGAGCCAGCTAAAGAAATACATACAACAAGGTCTGAGAGGGTCCTGGACACAGGAGCTTTTGTCCCTCAAGGATTTGGGTGCATCACCCTCCTGGTACATGGATATGTTCACCAACCTGGAACTCCCCAAACTCCACAGTACTGGGATTTTACGGAGGCCTCCTTACTAGTAATTCCAAGCTTCTCATCAGGTCTTGGTCTTTGGGGTGACCAGTCCCCATTCAGGAGCCACCCAGGGTCACCTCACTACAAATTACAAGGGTTTCAGGACTCCTGTGTCAGAAACTGGGATCAAAGAGCAAATACTAGAACAAATAAATGTTCCTAGTCATCTTATCACTTAGGAAACTACGTGAGTTTCTGGAATCTGAAGCAGAGATCAATATTTGTTCCATTATTTTATAATTTCCAACAAACCACCCTATTTCAAGCCATTTTTCCAAAATAATGCTTTCATTGTCATTAAATAATAATTTGTATTTTCACACAAATGTTATGGGTGATAATTTAATTCATAGTAATAATTTAATTTAGCCATAAGACTAAAGAAGCTCAAATAAAACATAATCATGACACAAACACACAATGCACGTGTAACTCATATGACTATATTACCAAAAAAATGAGATCTAAAATAGATTTTAAATGTGTCTAGAAGTTGATTTTTAAGAATTTAAAAATACACAAGTTGATGCATTTGTTAATGTAAATTCCATTTCTTAAGACAAGTCAACAAAGAAAAATATTCAATTCAGAATAGGAGACAAATCTAACTTCTTAAATGATAAAAGCCTGGTCCAGAAAAAGAGTTAGTAATTTTCTGAAATAAATTTTATCTGAATGTCCCATATGTGTGGCAAGACACATCTCTGCTCTTCTTATTGACCTGTAAATTATCATCCTCCCTCTGAAGCCCTAGGCCTCTGTCCCATTTCTTAGCTTGTGATTGCATTTAAATATCAACTTCCCAATTTGTCCTTGGATCTCATATCCTTATAGGGCCCCCCTGTAGGCAAATAATTAAATTAATTTATCTCCTATTACTCTATTTTATGTTAATTTGAGTATTACACCAGCCAAAGAACCTAGAAGAAAAAATTTCCCCCCCTAACACTCTGTATTATCCAAAATGTAAAACAGATTCTATTCATTCATTATAGTAACATATGTTATGCCTATGTTGAGCCACATTGAGCCCCATCCTGTATAATTTCAAGAGGATAAGAATAGAGGAGGATGGGGAACAGACAAATACCTTACATTCAAAAACCATACAGTCTATCAAGGAAGACATGAGACTAAACAATATCATCTACACTAATAAAAGACAAACATGCAAATTGACTGTACCTTTGCTATGCCTTAAGCCATGCCCACCATCCAATCAGATGACTATATGCAAATTAACCCAACCAAGATGGCGGCCGGCAGCCACAGAGCTGGAGCAAGCAGGAGGCTTGGTTGCCCCAGTGATGGAGGAAGCCAAGCTTCTCACCTGCCGCGGCTGGCTCTGAGCTCCCCTCAAGGCAACAAAGTTTCAATTATAGAAGATAAATAAACCCCAGATATCTGCTTTCAGCCAGCTGTGGCCATGGAGCTGGAGCAAGCAGGAGACTTGGGTTGCCCCTGGTGATGGAGGAAGCCAAGCTTCTTGCCTGACCTGGCCAGCTCTGAGCTCCACTCAAGGCTACAAAGTTTCAATTATAGAAGGTAAATAAATCCCAGAATAAAAAAAAGAAAAAAAGGAGAGGCTGGGAGCTTCCATCGCTGGGGGGCTTGGCCAGCCTGAAAACAGCCCTGAGCCCCTTACCCAGGCTGGCCAAACCTCCATCGGGTGAGGGTCCCCACTGGGTGGGGCTTGGCCAGCCTGCAAACAGCCATCAGGCCCTCACCCAGGCTGGCCAGGCACCCCAGTGGGGACCCCCACCCTGAAGGGGGTGTGACCAGCCTGCAAACAGCCATCAGTCCCTCACCCAGGCTGGCCAGGCACCCCAGTGGGGACCCCCACCCTGAAGGGGGTGTGACCAGCTGCAAACAGCCATCAGCCCCTCCCCCAGGCTGGCCAGGCACCCCAGCGGGACCCCCACCCTGATCCAGGACACCCTTCAGGGCAAACCAGCTGGCCCCCACCTCTGCACCAGGCCTCTATCCTATATAATAAAAGGGTAATATGCAAACTGACCCTAACAGCAGAACAACTGGGAATGACTGGTCACTATGACACACACTGGCCACCAGGGGGCAGATGCTCAATGCAGGAGCTATCCCCTGGTGGTCAGTGCATTCCCACAGGGGGAGCTCTGCTCAGCCACAAGCCAGGCTGATGGCTGCCAGCACAGCGGTGGTGGCGGGAGCCTCTCCCACCTCCTCAGAAGCACTAAGGATGTCCGACTGCAGCTTAGGTCTGCTCCCTGCTGGTAAGTGGACATCCCCCGAGGGCTGCCAGGCTTCCAGAGGGATGTCTGACTGCCATCTTGGGCCCGTTCTCCCAGGGAGCGGGCCTAAGCCAGCAGGTGGACATCCTCTGAGGGGTCCCAGACTGCAAGAGGGCATAGGCCAGGCTGAGGGACGCCCCTGAGTGCACAAATTTTTGTGTACTGGGCCCCTAGTCCTATATAATAAAGAGGTAATATGCAAATTGACCATCACACCCTCGCACAAGATGGCCACCACAAGATGGCCAGCAGGGGATGTCAGTTAGGGGAAACCAGGCTGGCAGGGGAGCGCAGTTGGAGGCGACCAGGCCTGCAAGGGAGAGCAGTTGGGGGGGACCAGGCCAGCAGGGGAGGGCAGTTAGGGGCAACAAGGCCAGCAGAATAGGGCAATTAGGGGTGCCCAGGCCAGCAGGGTAGGGCAGTTGGAGGCAACCAGGCCAGCATGGGAGGGAAGTTGGGGGCAACCAGGCTGGCAGGGGAGAGCAGTTGGGGGCCATCAGACCAGCAGGGGAGGGCAGTTGGGGATCATTGGGCCGGCAAGGGAGCAGTTAGGCATTGATCAGGCTGGCAGGTGTGTGGTTAAGAGGTGATCAGGCTGGCAGGCACAAGCCTTTAGAGGCAATCAGGCAGGCAAGATGTTGGAAGCCAACATTCCCAAATTGTGGGGGGATGTCCGACAGCCGGTTTAGGCCCGATTCCTATGGGATCAGACCTAAACCGGCAGTCGGACATCCCCCAAGGGGTTTCACATTGGAGAGGGTGTAGGCTGGGCTAAGGGACACCCCCCCCCCAAGTGCACAAATTTCATGCACCAGGCTTCTAGTTGTTATAATAACAGAAAACAAAAATAAAATGACCATCTGGAGGAACAGTTTATACAGAAAACTATGGGAACAGAGATGTAAGATCAGCTTCAGTCTACCTGTCATGTGATTTTCCTGAAAAGGTCAGGGGAGACTTCATAGAATACAAGGCTTTTAGATTGAGTCTTGAAGGATGGAAAACAATTTAGCCAGGCAAATGATAGAGGAGTTAAGGAGAAGAAACCACAAGTCACAAGAAATATAAAAGGAATGGTAAATATTTCCAGTGATTCCTCGGGAGCTCATAACTTCCTGCATAAGGTAAATTACACACTGGAACATTAAGGGGTGGGCAGAAACCATTAAGGTCACTTGGGGACCTGGGTGGAAAGGTTGCCATGTACCTCGTAGCTAATGGCATGCCTTCAAAGGATTTAAATTGCTGAGTGAGAATTTCTTTATAGAAAAAAACATCCTGGCAGAGGTATGCAAAACAGCACTGGGATATGGGGCAGAGTTTGTAAAGAGAGAGAGTGGATGAACGCCGGTGATAGCAGTCATTAATCGGTAATGATCTGCACAGGCCTGGGAAATGCATATGTACCATAAAAGAATCAGCAGGCCTTGGTAAGGACCAACAAAATTAAGTAACTTGCTCAAGGCCATGTACTCAAGAGAGTACAGAGATGTATCTAGAATTAAGTTTCTTGACTCCTAGCCCATTCCTTTTTACATACCCTATATCATTTCTTATTGTTTGATTCAAATAGAGATTTCAAATTAGGGATTTAAAATTGCCTATTACTGTTGATGACTTCCCCTCAAAACCTTCCATTTTTGCTTTTGAACAAACACATTTGAACTAAATACATTTTATGGGTTTCCTTTTAACAAAAGTTTTATTGTAATTAAACTCAATTATTTTTTTCTCCATACAGATAAATGCAGTTTGCTAATGTCAATATTAAATTTTGCCTCCAGTTACCAGCTGAGCCACTGATTTGTTGCATGGCAGAAATACAAGAGAGAGAGAGTTTGGTTTGTGTGTGTGTTATAATTTTGCCAATTAAATTATTTGAAGAGATAAATTTCCCTGTGAATATAATCTTCTCAATTTTTTTTTTTTTTTTGCTTAATCCTCACCCTAAGATATTTTTCCATTGATATTTAGAGAGTGGAAGGGAGGGAGGGAGAGATAGAGAGAGAGAGAGGGAGAGGAACATCAATATGAGAGAGACACATCCATAGATTAGTTGCCTCCCGCACTTACCCCAACCAGGGCCAGGGATCAGCCTGCAACCAAGGCACCTACATGCCCTTGACCAGAAACAAACCTGGGATCCTTCAGTCTGTGAGCCGAAGCACTATCCACTGAGCCAAACCGGTTGGGGCTCAGTCTATTTTTTTAAAGACAGGTTATTGTTCCTATATTTCATCATAGGCCAAACAAACTGCTATTGTGTAACTATAGATATCTAGATACATCATTGAGTGCTATTTGCCTGTGACATGTATGCTTTGCTCTGATACCAAAATAACTTTTGTTGAGAAAAGGGCATTTTATTGCTATAAAGTGGAAGCTCAAAAAAAAATGGAAGAATCTAAAGCCTACTGTTTATTAATTTTTTCTGTCTTTCTCTTTGGAAAACAAAATTATACTCTGTTCTATTTACTAAATCAGAATAATGGTTTTCACTTTTCATGATAAATCGGTATGTCTATGTTTGATAAGCGAAAACAAGTGAATAACTAAATGAAATTATTCTATTGAATGAGCGATGGGCATATTTTTCAGTTTAAGTAGAAACACTATTGGTTTCTAAAAGAAACCAATATAAAACTAGAATATTAAAATGGAAAGAAAGCTGTACTCTTAAGATATTTTATATGATGTATTTTTTTATTCACCAAAATATTTATTATATATTACTTTTTTACACAAAAACTTTTCAGCAGCTTCTACTCTCTGCAGAGTTCTGTGCCATACACTGTAGATAAATAATCCACCCAGTGCCAATCTTCACAGAGCTCATAGTTGTTGGGAAAATATAGCCAAGAAAACAGACAGTTGCAGTAGAGTTTGATAAGTGATGTAATAGGGGTATTGTGCAAATAGCGCTTTACAAAGATTTCACTGATGGTATAGAAATAAAATTGAAACAGACAAGAATCGAGGCAACAATGGGCGATAATTCTATTCTCTGTTAAAGCTATGAGTAAGATTTAATTTCCTGCCATGTTTTTTTTTGTTTGTTTTTAAACTCAGGTCTTTTAAAACTCAGTATTTGACTCTTAGAGATCCCCTCATCCTTCGTAAAGAGAGTAAATCAGTCCACCAAATAATAAAAGGTCCAGTGATTAAAGTTGTTGAGCTGTACAGTTTCCGTTGTACTGTGTGAATAATTGTTCCTTGTCGTTATTGCAACAGAGCACTAACCCTTGCTTGTGAAGGTGGCTATATGCATAGCCTCATTACTTACCTCAGTAGCCTCAGTTATCTTCCTGATGGTTATAAATTGAGAGTAACTGAATAGGTAGCCTTCTCAAAATTATTTTTTGTAGAATCATCAAATTACCTGAAATGACAATGGAGATATATTCTTTTTTCATTAAATATCTGTATCTCCAGAAGGCCTTATTAAAATATAAGTATAGACTCTGTGAGCGATAACTTGTTGTCCATTCTATGCTATTAGCTATTCATCACCTTGAGGACAAAGGACATGTGGGGAAAGCCAAGCTCAAGGGAATAGGTATTAGATACTACATCTGAGAACACTTGATCTGGGTACCAAAGTAAGAACTCTGCCAAGATTCTCTAGAAAAAAAATTATTTGATACACTTCTGTGTTAGATGAAGAAATGATTTTTTTTAAGGAACCAGATTAGGATTTAGAAACCTAATTTCAATCTTGTGCTCTGCCACCATCTAGCCAACTAGTTTAGGTTATATATGTCATTTGCTTGATTGGGCCTCATTTTCTTAATCAGAAAATGAAGAAATATCACCAATGAACTTTCAAGACCCTTCCAAATCTGAGTTTTGAATATCATGAACATTATCATTAAGAAACAGGAGAGTAATGAGCTGTTGAAAATGGAGAAATGATCATAATCGCAGCAAAGATAAGCTTGGATAATTCAAATTAGGCCTAGGACCAGCCCCTCATGAGGTGATTACTTCATCATTTTTAACAATTCTACCAAATCGTGTTGGGTTTTGTTTTTTTGTCTTTATTGTATTTTACAGTGATCCTTTAAAAACAGTAGGTTAAAATAAATACTTAATTAAGTAAAATCAGTTTAGCCAACTCATTTTTAATTTAATAACAGAAATTTCTGCTGTTCTGTTTATATTCAATTGGATTTTAGACTCATAACAGTAACTACAGAGTTGTTGTTTAATTTTAATGTTTCTTAAAGCTAATGCTGTTATATCACTTAAAGCTCAGACCATAGGAGAAAAACTGAATAATGCCTATTTAGAAGAAAAAAAGGCGAAGCAGAAGAACATTATGGAAGTTTTAAGATTATTACCAACTCCAAGAACTGGTTTGTCTTCATTTTGTAAATCTTCTTTTTACATTCAATTTAATGCATTTAGGAGTAAATTATTCAGGAAGTCAATAAAGATTCATTGCTTAACTACAGGAAAGTCTAAAAGAGCAGTGAGCAGCAGCTGTGTAGATTCGCTGCTCATTTACTGCACATATAGGGCATAATAGGTTTCCAGCAATTTGGACAATGCAACATTATCTGTGTTGATTGTAGATATTACGGAAGATATATGCTTTTAAAGAGTGCTTTAAAGTGGAACAACTACATGATGGGTAAGGAGACAGTCTCAATTCAGTAGCAAAGTTTTCTTTAGACCTCAAAATTCAAGCGGGAAACAGAGGAGTTGGAAACATCTTTGTCAAGAAGGAGGGCTGTGTTCAGAATTGGCAGGACCCAATGACACATTTTTCAAATGAAATATACCACCTTCACCTCCACAGATAGTAACTATGGAAGCAACCAGATGCTGTGCATACCAAATTGACAGCCTGTGTTGATTTGGACTCAGAATTAACTCTGCTGTCTGGAAGGGGGTGGATGTGGGGGAAATGTTTACATAAAGAAGTGGAAAGATCTTCATGTTGCCAGAGAATGGGTAGTAATTATGAGAGATGAAAATCTAGCTTAATATTTAAATTTCACCCCCCTACATGCATTCACATTTAAAATAGTTAAATGTAAGATGACTTTTACATTCTAGGGCCAAATATGGTTACCACAATGTACAAGTACATTTGAACCAAACTATAAACAATTTATAACTAAATCAGCAAGGGTAGAGTTTTCTTGAATATTTTACAAACGGAGTTCTATGGGGATCTGATACTTTTGTGCAGATAATAACTGATGGACAGCTACCAAGTATTTACTGAGTGCTAAGTTTCACAACTCTGTGAGGCAGGGACTGTTATTATTTCACCTTCACAGATAAGAACACTGAGGCAGAGATTAAAGACAATGACCAACTGTACAGCTAAGAAGCGGCAGAGTTGAGATTTGAAACCAAGTAGATTTGCTTCAGACTATAACATACAGCCTCTCCCAATAAGGCCTTTGATTTTATTTATTTGACAAGGCTTCAACAAATACCTTTAAATTACAGGTATTACAAGTGGTGTCACAGAGGAACACGGATAAATATCACCTAGCTCTTGCTCTCGAATTTTTTGCAACAATGACAACAATGGAAAAGCAATACCTTACAATTATGTCTTCTTGTAGCAAATGCTGCTGCTAGTTTGCCCCTTATCACCTCAACCCAACTCTGAGTTCACCTTTCGTTTCTACGGGCAGTAGTATACATTTGCATTTAGGACAGCTGCCTAAGACACAGAAACCCTGATATCACTGCCACAGTAATAAATAATTCAAATAAGAATGTCATGAGAAGAAGGAAATATGTCTTCCTGGTTCCTAAGCCAAATCTCTTTCACTTCTGATACATTCATTTTATGTTGATTTGCTCTTTCTATAGCCTTATTTAATTCATTGAAAACCACAATTTAACTGACATAAAGCTTTCTCCATGAAATAACCTAAAATTTGAGAATACTCTACTGGGGAAAAAAGAAAGTAGTGGGAACTTTGCCCTACTTAAATATGTTTTACAGTGTGGAGGGGAACAAGAAGTACTAGAATTCCCGCTGGGATGCATACACAGCTCGTAAGTTAGCCCCATGGTTGCTTACCGAAGCCACAAGACTCCTGGATCAAAGGAACTGGTTAATCACGACAAAAACAGCAGCAAGCATATCAGCAGTTTTAGTGGTTCCCTTGGCTCTGAATTCTATGGGGCAACATGACGGGCTCAGATGGATGGCCCTGCAGCTGAGGAACTCCGAGCTTTAAAAATATCTGCCATTCTTATAGCAAGCAGCAAGCAAGCCTGCTCTTTGTCCAGAGACAGCGCTATGCAGGGCCACATGATGCATCTCTGTGAGGCATTATCTCACTTTTGAGAATTGCCAGCCCCAGAAACAATCCAGATCTGTGGCCAGGGTGAATGAATGGGCAGGATCTGATGGCTTTGGCAAACTTAACAAGGCAGGTAGAAGAATAAGAAGGCCATAGCAGACTGCCTCCCAATATTTCAGGGCACATTATATCAGAAATGGAATTTTGTGTGTAAGCCTAGGGTACATGCAAAATTTTAAACAAAAATCTTAGAAAATTTTAAGCAACCTCTCTGTGTTTTGGTAATTGCCAAAACATATATACATATATATACCTATCTATTTCTTTCTTTCTCTCTCTCTCTCTCTCTCTCTCTCTCTCTCTCTCTCTCTCTCTCTCTCTCTTCTCCCCCCCCCCCCCCCACACACACACCTACTAAAAAAAGGTGTTTTTTTAGAAGTTTTATGAAATCACAAATGGAGAGGGTAGGGAGAGAGATGCTTTCACTTGATCCTGAATTGGATCTACTATAATCCACACAGACATCTTTCAAGAAGCCTCATTTCCCGCAGGTAATTCTTGTGGACAGAGGATATTTTGTGTTGGGTGGGAGAAGGATAGGGTTAGGAATTCTGTGGTGGCCGCTGTGCTCAAACTCTGAAAAAAGCAGGCTCATGCTTCTTTTATTGCTGCCTCCCTACTTCTCCATGACGAGCAGAAAGTCAATTAACTTCCCTGGGCCTGTACAAAGAGGATAACACTACTTGGTCACACACCTCTGAATAGTGTTGTAAGGAAAAACAAGATAATGCTTCTAATACGTTTGCAGAAAGTTCAAAAGAAACGTAGTACAATGCATTCTTAAAGGTGAAAAATGGTCTAATTCAAGTTCTTTGACAGGGCTAGGCTAAGAGAGAAAGGAATTTTTAACACTTTGTTAAACATAATCTGCTCCGGCGCATATGTCATAAATATACTCCAGACCAGATGTAGCTCCTCAAATCGTATTCAACTTCACCAAATCCATAATAGAGTACCACTTAACCAAGCAAGAGCACAACATTTCTATTAGCGGATGAGAAAGAGCTTTCTTATCTGCCTCATCAGTATAAGAGAGAACTAAAAACAAAGCAGTTTAATCAGTATGCTTAAAACTGTTCAGTCATCCTACCTCTCATTTGACGATAATAGTTCTTAATCACCGACTGTGTACCAGGGATAAGGCCAGGTGCTGTGCTCACACATCAGACAAGGAAGGGAATGCTTCTTAGCACAAAACCCCTGAATTTCTTAATGCAAGTAAATATTAGCAGCCTGCATTTTAGTATTTATTCTGTGGTACTCTGTGTACTTGCGAGGAGCCAAATCCTCTATGTGATAATCCAGAGTCTATTTGAGAGCTGATTAAAGATATGCAAAAGTGAAATCTCAGAAAAACTCCTTTCCAAGGAAGAATACTAAACAGCACAGAGAACAGATATCTGTTAAAAAAAAATGCTAGGACATAACACATAGACTATATGAGAAATGTGTTTTCTCAAATCCCCTCAATAGACATTGCTATCATCATAGCAATTTTTGAAATTTATATAGACCTGTGATACTCAAAAAACGGCACATAGATAGGCAACATCAGCATCACCTGAAATCTTGTTAGTAATGTAAATTCTGGAGCCTCAGACCAGAGAATTATTGGGCTACAAAAACCTATATTAAAATCTCAAATTTGTTAAATTTGATCAAAATTATCCTCCTCAATTCCAATAAGAGGTAATTATTTAGACTGTTGATCTGCCGTTAGTGTAAATCCACATCAATGACTGTGTCATATAAGACAAACACAAATATAAAATGGCTAATGGACTGGGTTTAGTGATTTATAAGCAGCATGCTCCAATGCTACTTCACACATGGTCCATCTCAAGTTAGTACATAATCCTGGCAGCCATAGTGAGTGGCTCAGAGCATGGAGCTGGAGCTCAGCACGTGTGGTAGACTACACCATTAACTTGCGGTAAAATTCCTCATATGCATGCAGCCACCTGTTTCAGCTTTCTTATTTAAATCCCACGTTAAGACAATTTTTAAAAGTATTTTTTAAACATGCCAGACAATAAAATATTTTAATGTTTATTTACTTTAAACATATGTCCATAATTCATACCCCTGACTTGAAATCACAAACATGACTCTAATTGGAAGTTGAAGATGATACCTTTGCAACTAGCTGTTACGTTTATCCCTTTGTCTGATAACTGATGTTAATTATTTAATCAAGCGAGATTCTAAGAAGGGTAAAATGAAAGTAAGGGAGGCAAGCTGGACTATTAATGAATCGGAAGCGCCCAGGCACCCATTGCTTCATCAGTTATCAATTACAAGGAAGCCTGTGGGTCTGATTGGCAGGATTCCCTTCTCATTGCTGCCCAGCTGAGCCTCTGGGTTGGCACAACAGCCCAAGACCTCATTGCAGAATGTCTCACTGGGGGTTGCACCTGGTTCCTTGAACTCAGACATTTGGTAAAAGGGGCAGAGGATGCTTAGCCAGTGCCACTGTGGTTGCAAGGGCCCTTTAGCAAATGAAGATCACTCTCTTCCTCAAAATTCTTCACAAAAATGTGTGACAATTGCTAAGAGAGGTCACATTTTGAGGTGGAAAAATACACATAAATGTATTTTACTTTATAGAATGGCAGTCAGTCTGTAAATCTAATTTTATGAATGAAATCATGCCCCGTGACTTCACTGTGACAACAGAAATGACATCCCACAGAAGAAAAGGGTTTTCATAACATTGCAGAAGCACACCAAAGTACATTAGTCACAGGATGTGGAATTAACAGGACAGATATGGAGTCAAGGGGGCACAGCTAGGCGATAACGCATCGCGGACCAGTAGTTTTATTGCTAGCTTTACCCAGGGGCCAGATACGTTTCTATTGAACGAGTACAAAAAACGTTTTACATAAATGTTAAAGACACACACCTTAAAATTAAATACCCATTGCATTTTGAAATTATTTATTACATGTTCTTACAAGGTAATATCTTTTTAAAGTATGAGACTTTGTAAAACACTGTGTAATATGAAAACAGGAGAATTCTCGTGATCCGTCTGCAATGTGATAAGCTATATGACTCTGGGCAAGACTCAAATGACCTGAGCTTATATTTTCAATATGGTAAGAAAAAAGGTGAGTGATTCTGTTTGTTGTTTTTTTCTCCATCTCCCAATATTTTGTATTTACCTAAAACACCCTTTCTCAATTATATATTTTAAGAAGAACTCAATAATCAAATATAAATATTAGCAATAAGTCAACTGATCCAGAGGATGCCAAAAAAATTATTTGCCGTAGTTCCAGAATATTTTATAGTTGCTATAGATATAGTGAAGAAAAAAAAATGCCTACCCTATGGAAAGACATTCAGTATATTGAAAGAGAAAGGAATGTTTCTATAGAGAGCTACCTTGGACCCCTCTTTCTTACCAGTTTTCTCTTTTGTACAGGCATCATGCACAAACCTAAATGAACGCAGCTGCTGCTCTTAGTTTTAAGGAGCTCCTGGCAATGCATTTGCAGTAAGTTTCATCCCATTTAAAAAACTAGGATAACAGATTTGCACTCCTGATAAAGCAAAGCATCCCACAAGGAGGATTAAAATTGCAGGAAACATGGACAAAGTTTCACCATTCAACAAATATTTTATTTTTTCATATATTTTTATTGATTTCAGAGAGGACAGGAGAGGGAGAGAGATAGAAACACCAATGAAGAGAGGGAATCACTGATCGACTGCCTCCTACACACCCCACACTGGGAATCAGAGCCCCCGAAACCGGGTATATGCCCTGACTGGGGCATGAACCGTTTCCTCCTGGTTCATCGGTTGATGCTCAACCGCTGAGCCCTGCCAGCCGGGCTCAACAAATATTTTAAAGCACCTATTTGCCAGGCAAAAATGCTGAGTTCTTTGGAAGTAGAGAACAAGGCAATTCTTTTCCTCAGGGAGCCTTCCATGCTTTGGGTAAACTGACAAGTAAGTACACTTAAGTGGACCCCACAGTATGTCTTTTCTCTGGAAGATTGAGGATGGAGAGCAGAGAGGGTAAGGCACACGGGCTCCTGACTATCTCTTTGTGTAAAGCATCACACACTATGTGGCTGAGGAAGTAGAAGCAGAAGAGAAAAAATACTGTCCAAATATTGCAAAGGACTGAAGAGTGAACCTGTATCATATTACTGAATAAAACTCATTTTTAAAAATCTAAATGAATGACCTCATTTTATAAATGGCCCCCAGAGAGTGGCCATGATTTTCTTCTGGCTACACAGGAAGTATTGAGAGAATTTCAATCTCTAGGTATGCCTCACCCTCCATTCTCTTTAGCTTTTTTGTTTTTATTTGAAAGAAAGAAGAAAAAGGATCGAGTCCCTAAAGGACAAAAGCACAACCTATTTATTCTTATCAACATCAATGTACAAACAGCCCATTATTTCATTTTATAATGGATATAAACATCTACAAAGTTATTAGAAGCATCTGAATTGTAAAAGACAGTTGTACAAATACTCTTTCAAAAATAGTAATTAATCATCTATGTCTGAGTCATCAATTACACAGTGAATTCAAGCAAAGCTTTAGTTCATCAATTAAATAATATATCTACAAGGTAAATTCATAACCTCATAGACTGATCACAATACTCATTTCCAAAAACAAGATCATGGACAGTTGTTTAAAGTATACACAATCCTAGTTGAAGAAATTTACATAAAATAATGGGAACCTGCATCAAACCCTCATGAGCTCATAATTCTTTATTTTGTGCCTTGTTCTTCATAGATGATTTCTGAGGTAGCCATCTGACAATATGGAAAGCTGTGGTTTCATGATGACTTGCGAATCAGTGAGAGAATTAAAATTTGTTCATCACAGTGGACAAAATAAAATGTAGCATCCTATTCAGTTTCCAGTAGATAATTTCACTTATTTACTCAAACCATAATCACAAATATAAAATGGCACTTCTTAGTTAGCTACACAAATGGAGATAGATAAATGAAAATGGTAGATAATTTAGAAGTAATTTAAATTAGATGTTTGGATTTTTTAAGTTACATGTATATGTTGCCAGAGCAAATGTCCTTTGAATTGACTTAAGTAATGATATCTGTTGAGAAACTAGATTGAGTTTTCTTCTATTGATCTACACTTAACTCATCAATATAGCATTTGCCTTGTGGGAAAGAGGAAACACATATTTGGACAACTGATGTCACTACTGTGTTTAAATATAAATGAACTGACTAAAAGAAACTTACTTCCCTGGAAAAGAAGCAGTGTTCTCATGAGATGCATTATAATCGGTGAATTTACATGTGAATCTATGAATTGAGTAATTTTAATAGAATCCTAATTAAATGCATTCATCTTTTCATTCAGGCATTCTTCCAACACCCATGTATCAATAGCTTATTTTATGTCACTGTGCCAGGTATGCAGTATCAAATCAGGAATCATCTAATGTTCTCTGGTGGACTTTTGCCACCAGGAATATAAAATGGAAAACATGCATGTGAAGCACTTCATCCTTCGGTTAGTAATCTCTATATATAAAAGCCTAAGCAACCAGACTACCAGATGACCGGACAACCGGCTTGTAGCTATGATGCGCACTGACCACCTGGGAGCAGACGCTCAACACAGGAGCTGCCCCCTGGTGGTCAGTGCACTCCCACAGTGGGAGCAACGTTCAGCTGACAGACAGGCACCAGAAGGGTGAGCCTCTCCTGTGGACACTCCCCCTGCTCACCCCCAGCAGCAGCACAGCGGGGCCGGGTGAGCAGGAGGGGCGCGATGCCCAGCCAGGGCTGGGGCTCCTCCCTGGCCGCCTGCGGCTTGGCGCACTACTTCGTGCTGTGTGGGATCGATGTGTACAGCAGGCTGGAGCCCAACGATCTGGCGGGTAAGGCCAGGGAGGTCCACTGATCCCTGCAGACCAGGCCGAGGGATCCCACTGGTACATGAATCCGGGCACCAGGTCTCTAGTATGAAATATCTGTCTATCTCCAAAAGCAATGGTTGAAATGTGGTCTTTTGTGCCATGAGGCTGCTAAAATCCACCCACATTATCGTTTATTCTTGTGCACCTGAAGAGCAACATTATCTATGCTTTGTTTTCCCTTTAGTTAAGCTAAGTGAAAAATATGGGTCAGGGACGGCCCATTACTACAGGCTGCCAAGTTACACTAGAGAACCCAGGGGAAGACAACTCTCTGGGAAGAGCAGAGAAACATATTTGCAAGTTTAGGTTTGAAAAGTATTCACAGTTTATCACAGCTAACGGGGAATGTGAAGTGAGCAGAAAGAATTCACAAATATAGACACAAACTTATTCCTCATGTTCTCACTTAACACATTGCAGGCACCAGATACATACAGAAAAACAAAAATACAAAATCATTATAATACTGCCAGTGCAACAGTAATTCTCATATCCAAGTGAGACAATCCAGGAAAATGCCCATGATTATGATGGCAAAATGAAGTTATTTCCCTCCCCCCCCCCCGACCTTGACAGCAAATAACATTCAATGACTATGAAGAACCTCAAATATTCAAAATCAATGGTGAAATATCCACAAAGGCAGAGAACCAAGTAGAGAATTGCTGGCATCACCTGTCAATAAACTGCTAAACAGAGTTTTTTTTTATAGAACTTTCACTAACTGATATTTGATGGATGTGTATTTAGTGCAGTCTGCTTGGAAAAAAATGTTGAATGAGCCCATTGGAGTCAATGTTTTTTTTAATATGTTTTATTGATTTCAGAGAGAGAAAGGGAGAGGGAGAGAGAGAGAGAGAGAGATAGACACATCAATGATGAGAATCATTGATAGGCTGCCTCCTGCACTCCCCACACTGGGGATTGAGCCTGCAACCCAGGCATATGCCCTGACTAGGATCCAATGACCTCCTAGTTCATAGGTCAACAACCAATTACTAAGCCATGAAGGCCGGCTAGAATGAATCTTAAGGAGTTTTTTGGGTAACCGGAAGTGAAGCGGATTGAGATAATAAAGCATACTGTGGTTGTTAATCATAGGCAGCTGCAAAGAAATAGCCCCCAAAAAGGGGGGAGTGGAAGGAGGTGACAGAGGGAAAGCATTATGTTTAAGAAGGAATGATTTCTTATTCACCATGATACTTATTTTCTAATACATATCTTGCCTTTTCCTCTGTTTGTTTCTGGCTAAAAGTATACTATGTTCTGACAAAAGTCTATTCTACTGAATTAATGGTGGATGTCATGTAATAATTTTAAAATGATATTTAATTTTCACTAATTGATTAGCATAAATACAAATAATAACAATAAACTCTGAAGTGTGTACTCATGCCATCTTTATAATTTTTTCTCATTTTTTATTGCTTAAACTATTATAAAGAGTAGTACATATGTCCCTTTTTTATATTTTATAATTTTAAAAAATGCGACCAATTTATAAAACTGTTACTTGTTTTTACTTTTACGCAAAGAAACTTTCAAATGCCAAATCATTCATTTTGATTTGCATTCCAGATTAGCAGTCTCAAATTCTGAACCATACATACGAACAATCTGAATGTACATTACATACACCATTTCCTATGATAATCACCATGGGAGGCAAGATGTCGACACTAAATAAAGCTACCCAAACTCTTGGTAATTCTTCTCTTGAGGAAAATGCAAATGAGCATGTGAGTCACCTTAATTTCTGCTTGTAAATAGTCACTAAAGTACTTTCTCCTGAAATGGAAGTAAAGAAGAATGATGTCATTCATCAAAATAATGTGCACTCAAAATAGCAATAACCTTATAAATATTGGTGGGGAGGAAAATGATAAATGTTTTATACCTTACTTGGGAAAGATGTTATTGTAGCTGACCTTCAAAATTGATTTAGTCTACTTTTTGATTAACCTCTATTTACCGAAAGTATCATTCCTTTAAAGTAAAGGGACATAAGTAATTAGATTCCATCCTCTAAACTTCCAACTAAAAACTTATCTTTTGAACATTTTGACTCTATATTGAGAACCCAATACATTGAAATAATTCAATAATGTACAAGAGAATATCTGTCCATAAGGAGAGATAATTATATTGCACCAATCAATAATTTGTCTTAAATGATATAAAACCCTTTTAATATAATAGCATTAAGCCTCTAAAGCTAAGTTCTAGACTAAAAAGTAAATAATTCAACTTTGTCTTGGCATTTATCTTGGACTATCCTTGGTGGTAACTTTTATCTTATTGACAATGTTTCAGATTCATTACATGGAAAAAAGACATTTAAAGAGAGACAATAGCCCTAACCGGTTTGGCTCAGTGGATAGAGCGTCAGTCTGTGGACTGAAGGGTCCCAGGTTCGATTATGGTCAAGGGCATATACCTTGGTTGCGGGCACATCCCCAGTAGGGGGTATGCAGGAGGCAGCTGATCGATGTTTATCTCTCATCGATGTTTCTAACTCTCTATCCCTCTCCCTTCCTCTCTGTAAAGAATCAATAAAATATATTAAAAAAAGAGAGAAAGTACATATTTAATATACATATTAAAAATATATACTTATATACATAAATTTATAGATATACACACACACAAAATATAAATGCTTGAGTTGTCCTTTCATATTCTTCCAAAAATGCACACAAAAGAAATGTAGATAACTATATAATGACAATATTGCAATATGGAGATTTTTAAATTATATATGCACATATACATATACATGTTGTGTATGTATATGTGAAATACATATATTTATATGTATGTGTATATGTCTAGTTTAAAATTCTCCATATAGCAGTGTTGTCACTGTAACTCTAATAATGTGTATGTATCTATGTATCTACCTACATCTTTATAACATACCTCCAAATAAGAGTGATTCTAACTAGATCTACATGAGCATATCAACTAGATTAACTAATTATATTTGACCTGTCAGATACTTTGTGCTTTTAAATGGCATCCAAGAGAAATCAATGAGCCTTGGAAAATCAGAATAGCAATGGAAAACTTAAATATTTTAAACTAAGTAGGTACTCATGGGTCCTCAAACTAGGACTATTCTTTACTAAATTCATTTATCCCAAATTTCACCACTTCTCACTAACTCCACCTCTGCCGACGCTACAAGCTACCACCATGCCTTGCTTTTGTGGCAGCCTCCTACTGTTATTTGCATCTACTCTTGCACCAAGATTGCCAATTTCCCACAAGCATTCTTTTCATTGCCTCAAATCCTAAAAATGCCTGTCCATATCACTGTCAAACCTAGACCCCGGCTGCTCCTCTGAGTCATCTTTGTCCACGTTTCCTTTTTGCTCAACCTAATGTACCCGTCATCCTCCACGCACGTGTACATGCACACGCACACATGACGAACCACTCGGTTCTCTCCATTCATGCAGGTCTCGGCCAGAGGCTTTCTTGCTCCGTACCTAGAAAGTATCCTGTTCTGCCCACACTCCACTCCATCTTCTTTTTCTGCCTTATCTTCTCTCATCTGGCTTTATTTTATCACTTATTGTAACCTAATATATTATCGATTTTCTGCCAGCCAACACTTGCATCAATGCAATCAGGGATTTTGTTTGTTTTGTTTCCTGTTGTACATCTACTGTCTAGCACATTATAGGTGCTGAGTATGTCTTTATTGAATGAAATAATTACTCCTTCTGGGATTCAAATGCAGCAATGGTAGCCTAGGTTACAAGAGTCTCTACTTTTGTGATTTTAGTGTATGTGTATGTCTATTCCAAAAGCAATGAATTCCTCTTTGCAAAAAATAAATAGGAAAATAATGAAAAGCAGAAAAAATGGAAATCAAAACCATCATTAATTCTACTGCTAAGAAATAAACATTAATATATTAGTGAATATCCTTCAAATCTTAATGTTTTCCTATGAAAATTCTGCCACGAACTGTAAATGTATTTTATAATTAAGTCCTTTTATTCTTTTCCCTTTTTATTTATTTTTTTTTCATTTGCAGTGACTCAACTTTACTCTCTAACTATGAAGGTCGGAAAAGCGTTTTTCAAGCCCCTGCTAGATACAGTCCAGACGCAAGAAAAAAGCAGTAATATTTTAATGCTAATCAGCAGCCCAAAAAGCTTTCATCACATTGTATATATACCAAAATTCCCCAAGACTAATGTTTCCTCTTATTTATTTTTACTTTCTTGTAATTTGGACCACCCTATTCAGATATGTTTGCAAAAAGAAAAGAAGAAAAGAAATAAAAATACCTTAGGATGCTCAGTTTCTCTTCCTAAAGCTCTGCAGTGTGCAATTCAAAACTGTTAAGATTATATGTCATTTGGTTTTATTGTTTTAACTGAAAGGCACTTTTCATATAAAATTGAAGTTTCTCTTTGAACAAAGTTCGCTTGTCAAAATGCTAAAAGATTTCATGTTACCCAATCCAGTGTGGCAGACTTTCACTCAATTCTGCATTCTCGGGATTCAACAAAACGATATATAAAAAGGAAACATAAAAACAGGAGATGGTGAGAAGAGGAAATGATAAAATGCAACACTTTTAGGCTAAAGTATAAAAATCTTAAATGAATATGACACAAGAATGAAAAGCATCTACACTTAAAGTAGAAATTTACAATATCAGTTTTGCTCATTCTGTTCTCAAAATGCTCGGGGAATTTCAAATAACTTTTATTTTTAGACCAAAGTGTTTTCACATTCTTTTCAAACCTCCTGATGCTGACTGTAGCCAATTTTGTAGCTGCTTGAGCCATACACATTCACAGTCTTTGGGGCAAATGTGCCTTCCCTTTACATCTGCCTCAGCCCCCTCCAGCAGCATTTGCTGGAGGCTGCGGTGCAGAGGTGATTTCTTTGAAGATTTAAAAAATGCACAAAAGAAGTTGAACATGAAAGTGTGACAGCAGAATAAAGAAGAGAGGGAGAAAGAATAAAAAAGAACTATTTTTGTCTTTAAAAGGTCACCACAAAATTTGTATTAAAAGGTGATAGCAGTGGCAAATGGCCATAGAACTCCACAGGAAAAGGCTCCCCCCCAGCAGATCTCCACTCCCTTACTGGGAGCTTCACATTAACATCACTTCTTTTTTTTAGGAGGATTTGAGAGACACTTTTATTTTTTTCCTGTATCATTACTATTTTTCTATGAAGACTTTTTTTGTTGTTATTAATCCTCACCCAAGAATATTTTTTCCATTGATTTTTAAAGACAGTGGAAGGAAGGGGGGGGGGGAGAGAGAGAGAGAGAGAGAGAGAGAGAGAGAGAGAGAGAGAGAGAGAGAGAGAGATAAAGAGAGAAGCATCGATGTGAGAGAGACATTTAAATTGGTTGCCTCCCACTCAATTGGCTGCAAGGCCAGGGATCAAACCTGCAACCCAGTTATGTGCCCTGGACCAGGAATTGAACCTGCAACACTTTGTTGCCCCACTGAGCTCTAACCACTTAGAAACACCAGCAAGGGCAATCTTTTAGAGCAATTTTAATTACAGGTAAAATTGAGGGAAAAGTACAGAGATTTCCCATATGTTTCCTGTATCCATGCAGGTGTAGCATCCTTCATTATCGACATCCCTTACCAGAGTAATAGATTTGTTAAAATTGATGAGCTTACATTGACACTTCATAATTACTCAAAGTGCATAGTTTACATGAGGGCTCATTCTTGGCCATGTACATTCTATGGGTTTGAACAAATATATAATGACATGCGTCCATCATGATGGTATCACTAGTGGCCTGGTGCACGGATTCATGCACACTGAAAGGAAAATAGTTAGAAGAAATATTTTAATATTGCTATTTGCCCTTTCTCTTCCACGGTCGCCGTCTGTGGGGTAATCGGCAGGGTGATCGGCGGTGCGATTGGGCCCCCGCTCACACCACCTTGGCCTGGTGCCACCAGCTCACCTGCTCCACTATTCCGCTGCGCCACCCGCTGCCAGTACCGCGTCACGGACACCTGCCATGTTCTGCACTGCCCGATGGTGGTCAGCGCACGTCGTAGCGAGCAGTCAAACTCCCGAGAGGACAATGTGCATTTTAGGCTTTTATTATATAGGATTCAGAGTATTTTGAAAATATCTCCTGTACTCTTGCTATTCATCACTGCTGCCCCCTGCCCAACCCGTCATCATTTATACCATCTCCATAGCTTTGTATTTTTCAGAATATCATATAGTTGGAATAGAGCCTTTTGAAAATCAGATTTCTTATTTTGTGGTCTAGGAAGTTTTATGACACTGAAAGATCCTTAACTAATGGACTCCAACTTTTTAAATCTCTGCTTGCAAATTCACAAATCTTTTCTAAGCTCACTTGCTTTTTGTAAAACCTTGCCAATGGCAAGAAATAGTAGCCAATACACATTTTCAGTTTGCTCGTTTACCTACTCCTCCTAGAATTACTGGCTCCAGGCGGCATGTGGTCTGCTTTGCATGTTATTATAGGAAACACTTTTACCAAATACGTATCTTTCACCAAATAACACAGACATTTTGCCAGCTTCTGATAACAGTTTCTGGGAAACTTACCATACCATACCTAAATATGCCACGTATTTGAGGTTTCCCAGTACCAATTTCTGTATTAAAGTAAATGCTAGCTGCAGAATTACAAAACCCAATAATCTTAACATGATAAAAGTATATTTTTCACTCACATTGTAAACCAACACTAGTCTGCACAGGGCTGCTGCAATCACTTAGAGTCCTAAGTTCCTTCATTTTGCAGGTCCATTATCCTCTAGAATAGAGGTTCTCAACCTGTGGGTAGCAACCCCTTTGGGGGTCGAATGACTCTTTCACAGGGGTCACCTAAGACCATCGGAAAACACATATATAAGTACATATTGTTTTTGTGATTCATCACTATGCTTTAATTATGTTCAATTTGTAACAATGAAGATACATCCTGCATATCAGATATTTACATTACGATTCATAACAGTAGCAAAATTACAGTTACGAAGTAGCAACAAGAAGAATTTAATGGTTGGGGGTCCCCACAACATGAGGAACTGTATTAAAGGGTCACGGCATTAGGAAGGTTGAGAACCACTGTTCTAGAAAGAGGTCAGCATGCTTTTCTATAAAGGGCCAGATAGTAAATATTTTAGTCTTTGTGGGTCATATGATCTCAGCCAAACTACTCAACTCAGTCGTTGCAGCCACAAACCAGCACTAATGAATAAGGATGGGTCTATTCCAATAAAATATTACTTACACAAGAGGGTAGCCAGCTGGATTTGACCAATGGACTGCAGTTTGCCAATCATTACTCTAGGACGTCAAAGACATCTATTGAATCCTTCCTGTCTACCAGGCAAGGGAATAGATAGTGAATGGAATATTTCAAAAGGGAACAGGCCTAGAAATGGCATATATAACTTAGGCCCATAGTCTATTGGTCATAGCTCAGTATCACTGTTATCTATGTACAGGCAAGTCAGGGCAATGCCATCCACTGTGGGCACAAAAGACAAAGGAAATAGTGCAGAGCTAGCATGGTTCTGCTATGCAAATCTAAAAAGGAAATACTGCCCTAGCCAGTTTGGCTCAGTGGATAGAGCGTTGGCCTGCAGACTAAAGGGTCCCAGGTTCGATTCCGGCCAAGGGCACATGCCCAGGTTGCAGGCTCAATCCCGCCCCCTGCACTCCACCCCATTAGGGGTGTGCAAGAGGCAGTCAATTAATGATTCTCTCTCATCATTGATGTTCCTATCCCTCTGTCTTTCTCCCGTCCTCTCTGAAATCAATGAGAAAACAAAATAATTAAAAAAATACGAACACACACAAATACAATTTGTAGTAATCTACATTTTTAATATTGAAATAAATGGCAAAAGAGAGCTATACTGGATTGCTCTTTGTGGAATCCCTGCTTGACTGGTCACTCTGGGCATATTCTGTATTTTGTGCTTTTTTGAGTTTGTTGTTGTTGTTGTTGTTACATAAGTCTTCTCTCCATGAAAAAAAAAAAAGAAATAAGATGTAAATTTTTGTTTTTCAATATTATGTGTAGTGCTTAATGTTTTCACTTATGATCCTATTTCATTGATAGCATCCCTGTGATGCAGATATGGTAATATTATATAGAAAACTGAAGCCCAAAGATGTTCAATGACTGGTACAAAATCACAGCTAGATGTATAGCCAAGTCAGTGGGTTTCTCTAACTCTAAATCTAGTCCTCTTTAATTAAGCCACAGACAGCTCTTAGGAGAGCAGCTCCTACTGCTCCTTGTGGTTTTAACAGGTAGTACTTCAGTTTTAATAGAGGAGATGATTAATGGCTTCAGATGCTTACAATAATGGGCTTCCCCTCAAGATGTTTCCTTAAAAATCAATAAGTGTGTATGCTTATTTGGAGACTAAAAGATAGTGAAGTTAATATTTCAAATACAAGTATTTTAGTTTTGTTTGCATAAAAATGGGTAAAAGCCAAAAAGCTCTCTTTTTCCATCCTACTAAATACTATTCATTTTAGTGTTCTATAAACAGAGATTTCTTGGTAATCCCCTGCCCCTTTACAGTCCAATTATTTCTTTGGGAATGCCTTCTAGGATAAACCTTACATTACGCAATTCTGGTATGTCTATCAACTTTCCCAACAGTTTGCCACATGCCCTCCGTTCTCATAGCATCCACTGTGCACATTGTAGAAGGCGACACTGCTCTCGGAAAGGTCCAGCTTAGTAGGCAGAAAAATGACTGGGTCCTCGGTTCACAGCTGTCCCTTGGCTGGTCACTTACTGATGGGCTTCAGAACTATGTCCTGATCCCTCGAAACTGTGAATGTTACTTTACATGGGAAACACTTTGCAGATATTATTTAACTAAGGATTTGAGATGAGAAAATTACCCTGGATTACATATGTAAACCTTTATGGATCGTGTTTTTATTTTTTGTTTGTTCTTTTATTGGATTTACTGGGGAGACATTGGTTGATAAAACCATACAGGTTTCAAGTATGAAAGTCTATAACACATCATACGCATAGGGCTCACCACCCAAAGTCAAGTCTCTTTCTAACACCAGGAATTCGCCGTTTACCCTCTGATAATTACCATGGTATTGTCTGTCGATGAGGTTTGTTTATTGTTGTGTTTTGGCTTAATCCCTTCACCTCTTCAATGCTCTCCACTCTGACAGCTATCGGTCTATTCTCTGTATCTATGAACTTGTTTCTATCTTTTCTTGTTAGTTTACTTTGTTCATTCGACTTTACCTATAAGTGAAATCATACGGTATTTGTCTTTCTCTGATTAGCTTATTTCATTTAGCATAATACACTCCCGGTCTATCCGTGCTGTTGCAAATGGTAAGATTTTCTTCTTTTTTACCACTGAGTAATATTTATTGTGTAAGTGTACCACAGCTATTTTATCCACTCATTTACTGATGGGCACTGGGGCTGATTCCAGATCTCGGCTATTATAAATAATGCTGCAATGAAAATAGGGGTGCATATATTCTTTCGAATTAGTGTTTTGGGTTTCTTTGGAGATATTCCAAGAAGTGGAATCAATGGGTCATACAACAGTTCTATTTTTAATATTTTGAGGAAACTCCATACTTTTTTCCACAACGGCTGCACCAATCTGCATTTCCAACAACAGTGCACCAGGGTTCCCCAAAAAACATGTGGAAAAAACTTTCCTTTGGTCCTTGTCAAACTCCTATTGCTAAGTTAGCCTTAGGATGTCCTAATGAACAAGAGCCACTGGGAGACTAGCAGAGAATTAAGAGGCTGTTCAGTACCAAAGAGAATTTAGACTTTAGGTCTGAGTCAAAAGGCCATAATCACTATGTTGGCCTTTCAGTTGATACCCTCCGAAACCATAAGAGAAACTCAACATAGGAATAAAAACCACCTATTAGGTATGAGTGCTGGTACCTAGAAATAAGAGCAAAACAAACTAGTTCACCTTAACAAGACCTAAAAGTATGCCTCATTAGTATGAAGAATATCCACTAGTAATTTATCCACCCTTCAAAAGATAACATAATCAATAGCCTCACTCTATATTAACAAAATGTCAAATATGCAATCAAAATTACTAGATATATGAAGACAAAGGCCTGAGAGCTGAAGAGTCCACGATACAATTCCAGTCTGAGTAGGAAGATCTGAGAACCAGGAGCTCTGGCAAGGGCAAGTGAAGATCTATGTCCCAGGCAAAGAGAGCCAATCATCCCTTTTTCAACCTTTTTTTGTTCTAGTCAGGCCCTCATGGACTAGATGAGGCCCATCCACATTGGGGAGGACAGGCAGTCGATTCCGAGAACACCCTCAAAGACACACACAGAACTAATGTTCAACCAGCTATCTGCGCATCCCAGGATTAAGTCAAGTCAACACAAAATTAACTATCACAGTAAATGTCAAGGTGTTTCAGCTTTTCTCTATTGGGCATTCACCTCTGGAATTCAAACACACCTAAATATGAGTCGTGGACATGTGACGTTGTCCACCAGGAGTTTCTTTGCATGAAAACAAACAACTCTCTTGGTTGAAGCATTGGAACAGAGTTAAGTTCTCAAATGTTCCCAATAGCAATGCCTCTACCATTGAAGAAAAAAAGTCAAATCTGATGACCAAACAGCGTTTTTACTCATATTTATTCCAGTTCCTCAGAGAGTCACACATACATCCCTGGCATGTCTCATTTCTTCAAAATTTCTTCTAAGACTTTGAGAAATAAGACAATTCATATACTACAGTGTATCTCTGTTTAGAAAGAAGGCATTCTTTTCGTTGCAACACTGCTGACAGCACAGTTTGGCACAATGCAGGCTGCAAAGTAACAAAAGGGAAACAACCAGCCCTCAACTGTGCCACTGTGGGGAAGCATGGTGCTGCAGGAGGAGGCGCCCTGCACAAGACCCGGGGGCAGGATCCCGCCCTGTGGTTTTACCAGCCTGGCCTCAGTAATGGAAACCACGAATGGAGGACACAGTAGGAAAGCAGAAACTGTCAACGGCCACAGGATAGCTATAAAAAATTGGCCATCAATATTTAAGGAAATACTCTAAACTAAAACACCTGAATGCCATCTGGGTCCAGTTAGCAGGAAAGATGAGTGACATGAATTATGAATAGTTACCAGTGAGGTCTGCCACTAGGAGGCTCTGAAGAGACACTGACATGTAACAAGGGATGAGACCCAGTAACATATTTAGTGACTGCAAATCCATTTTCAGCACATGTGGAATGGAACAGGGAAACAGGGCTATAAAGTCTTCACTGAAGTGGATGACTATGGGAGGAACAAGCTAAAAAATATACCCATAAGCAGGGCATGAATAAGACAGATGCCTGTTTTTTTCTGTTTTACCCTTATGGAAATAATACAAATAAGTAATATAAGGATATCAGAGAAATAATGCAATTTCATGAAAAAGTAGCATAATTTCTGAAAAGTAATAAACAAACTAGGAGCATATTTCAGCAAAGTGCGGGCAGAGTACAAATAAAGTTACCGTAAATTAATGGTACAGCAAAGAGGCTCTGAGGCAGACAATCCCAGGCCTGAATCTCAGTTCTGTTACCAGCTAATTTGGCCTTGAACAAATTATACACCTAAATCTCTGTTTGCTATTCTGGAAACTGAAAATAATTATGCCACCCTCCTAAACAGTACTTCATTTAATTTGTAAATAATTAATTTATGAATAATAATAAATGCTTAATAAATTGTTTAACATAAAGGCTGATACATATTGTGAGCTCAATGAGTGTACGCAATTTTAATATTATCTTCATATCTTTATTTTTAAACAACTAAATATAAACAAGCTCTAAATGTAGATATTTATCATCGTAATAGAGGGCTCTTAAATCACTTTGTGGCATATCCTGATTACACCCTTGCCTACCTACACTGGTCAAGAAAAACTAATACAAACACATACACACACACACACACACACACACACACAATCCCAAAGCTAGCAATGAGCAGGATCATGGTGTGCCCTGATGTATAACTGGTCCAGCAGCCTGGATTTTTTCCCATGTGCAATTATTTCAACACCTCTTTAATTTCTTCATCTAACTCAGCAGTTCTCAACCTGTGGGTCGCGACCCCTTTGGGTGTCGAACGACCCTTTCAGACCCTTTCACAGGGGTTGCCTAAGACTATTGGAAAACACATATAATTACATTTTGTTTTTGTGATTAATCACTATGCTTTAATTATGTTCAATTTGTAACAATGAAAATACATCCTGCATATCAGATATTTACAGTATGATTCATAACAGTAGCAAAATTATAGTTATGAAGTAGCAACGAAAATAATTTTATGTTTGGGAGTCACCACAACATGAGGAACTATATTTAAGGGTTGCAGCATTAGGAAGGTTGAGAACCATTGATCTAACTAATTATAATGCTAACTAGAGGCCCGGTGCACAAAATTAGTGCGGGGGGGGGGGGGGGCATCCCTCAGCCTGGCCTGTACCCTCTCACAGTACAGGAGCCCTTGGGGGATGTCCAACTGACAACTTAGGATTGCTCCCCGTGATGTCATTCTCAGCGCTGCCGCGGAGGCGGGAGAGGCTCCCATCACTGCCACTGCACTTGCCAGCTGTAAGCCGGCTTCTGGCTGAGCAGCACTGCTCACTGACCACCAAGGGGCAGCTCCTGCATTGAGCATCACTGCCCTCTGGTGGTCAGTGCACATCATAGCAACCCGCCATGCTGCTGTTCGGTCAATTTGCATATTAGCCTTTTATCATATAGCATAATGTTACTTTGTATAAAGGGTAAAGAGTTATTAGTTAATATTTGTTAAGACATTCTGAAATATTTCTAAAATCCTTACTATCCTGAGGAAACAACTTGTTTTTATGCTTCTACATTTTTCCATGGCATTTCACTTTATTCTCCTTAAGTTTTCTTATTGTTTTTTTTTCTTTTTTTTTTCAATAAGCCTGCCAAGGAGGTAGCATTTTATAACTGTTTTCATTCTTTAAAGTGTCAGTAACCTCCTCCCAGCAATTAGTTATTGTTCACAATATGGAGACAAATAAATATCTACCTCAACCTTAACATGCAGTATCTGATGCTATCATGGGTGGGAGTATCCTAAAATGGTTTGTGGCTTTTACTTTAGGTGAGCAAACAGAAAAATCAATATTATTCCTGAAGCTAAAAAAAAACAATACTTTGTCAAAAACCAGCAGTTTTATTTTACTATTTAAAGAAAAGATAATATTTCTATTTTATGTACACTTATAGCAGAGTGGTTCAAAACTTGACCAGTTATCAAGAGAATTAAATAGGAATTTTGCAGGAGCAGCTTCCCTATATCTGCATGACTTAGATTTGAGTATTTGTACAGGAAAGGATATTTTCTCAACCACAGCAATTTGATTAACTCGTGTTTCCTTTCCTGAGGTTTTTTTTTATTATTATTATTTTGAATGGGGCCTTTTATCATCTGTTTCGTCCATCATTTCACAAGAGAGTGTTCCTGTCTCCCACTGGATTTCAGCATAGGTGAAAGTGGTAACTTAACTGTATTTAAATTGACTGTCAAAACATGATTTGGTAAAAATCCATTAAAATAATCTCCCAAATGCCCTGCTGCATTAAACATTTATAGGTGCACCTATATTGCAGGCAGGGAATGTGTTTATCTCCATTTTATGAACAGTCTTCAAAGGGGGAAAAAAGAGCCCAGAAATTGACAGTTGGTCCAGACAGAATTTCCACACATTGCGTGTATGCTTGCATGGAGCTTTTATTCTGCTTGTATAGATAATAATGTGGCTCCTTAATTAGTTCTGGAAGGCAGACATTGCAGGCTGAATGTTACCTGGCAAGCATTCAAAAGACTCAAGTTTACATTTTATTTTTCTCTTCCCAGAGAATATTCTTTAAGAAATGAATTTTATATATTATAAACAATACTATTCTCTTCATAATACATTAAAAGATTGCAATAATGAAATCTTTTCTTTACCATTCTGTTTAATTAAAATCTAGCATTAGAATGCTCAAGTACATATCACTTAGTGCGGGGAACCCTTTATTGTATTCACTAGCTGATAAGCATAGACAGAGAACCCCAGAAGGCTGGGTGCCTTTGAAGCCCTAGCAAAGGTCGGAGCTAGGTGCCACCTCTGTTTGTCCAGACAGTGGTAGCTGAAGCAACTTCCCCATTTATTATTATGTAAATCCTTGCTGATGGGCTAGTCTGCCTGTTGCCAGGGGTCACCTGCCTAAGGGCTATGCTATGGGTGTATCCCAGATCAATAAAAGCTTGGTGAGGCCAAGGGAAGTCCTTCCTCCTGAGTTGTACTTTCTCACCTGGTCCCCCAATATTTCCAAATTATCTCGTGTCTTTTCTCTTTCATTTGTGTGCGGCTCCGCTTCCAGTTCATGAACCCTGATCCACGCGGGTCATGGAGGGAAACACTTAATGACAACTTAGAGTAATATAAAAAATTACTAAGAGACAAATTGCAAAGTACCAAAAAAAACAAGATATCAAAGAACCACTATTAACGTAGGGGCCAGCAGATAGGACCCATTAAAATATTTAATTGTGGATTATGAATACTTCCCAGCAACATTACGAATATTTTCACATAATGTGATTTCTATGTATGTCTAACATCTGACGAAAGAGAAGAGTTGTTGAAATAATTTTAAAAGATCACTAGTTTTATTAGAGGCAATTACCAATACTAGCAAGCAAAAAACAAATATTTTCTAATCCTTTGAGACTTTATGGGTGAATTAAATTGCCAAATTTAACAAAGGCACATAAAACATTTTAACTTTTCATGTGATGCAGAATACATTCAAAAACATTTATATAGCATCAAATATATTCATTATAGTCTTGCTAAATGCTATAGGAATTGCAAAAAAATGGATTCTACCTTCAATGAGCTTATGGTTTATTCAGATATATGACCACTATACTAAATAATTTAAGGTTGAAATTTATTTTTGAGAGCATTCATCGTTGTCTTTACATGAGGAAAAGCAAAGGTCTAAGTTTAATTCAAATGTAGGGTAAGACAGAGTGAATTGTGGGAAGTAATTTGTGAATGAAAGAGGGAAATGGGAGTTGAACACTTGATCATGGAAAATTGAGTGCTAGACTTAAGGTTTGGAACTTTATTTTATTTTTATTTTTTTTTATTGCTTAAAGTATTACAAAGAGTATTACATATGTGTCCTTTTTTTCCCCCCCGCCCTTGACAATCCCCTGGCCTCCCCTACCCCCCAGTGTCTTATGTCCATTGGTTATGCTTATATGCATGCATACAAGTCCTTTGGTTGATCTCTTACCCGCCCCGCTCCTGCCCTCCCACCCTTCGAGGCCTTCCTGCTGTAGTTTGATGTCACTCATTTCTGGATAATAAAGACCATTATAAACTTATGAACAAAAATAGATACAGAGGCAGAGCTGCCTCGAACAGACTGTCAAACTACAGCTGGAACTTTACTTTAAAAGGCTGTTCCTAATGGTGTAATCAATTGGGACTTTTTTTTTAGTAACAAATTAAATTTCCAAGAAAAGATTCCAATCAATTATATAGTGAATGAAACTTAAGCTTGGGAAAGCAAAAATAGCTCAGATAATATTAATTCATTACTTATAATCCATTTTACTTGCTTAGGTAAACTTCTTGAAATGTGTGAATTCCATGATTACTACCTATATAAATAAGTTTATAAAATATGCAAGTGCAGAACTTTCTGTAGAGTATTTGGCATGCAATCATCTCTACTCTAAAAACAGAAGTATATGGGAAAAAATAGCCAAACAAGAGAAACAGTATACCCAAAATGCACAATGATTGCAGAAGATAATTGTAAAAGCTATGGGGGATAGGGGAGTCTAGGGGATTGTCAAGGGCGGGGGGGGGGGGGGGTAAGGACACATATGTAATACCCTTTGTAATACTTTAACCAATAAAAATAAATAAATAAATAAAAATTTAAAAAAAGAAAAGAAAAGAAGGGCACAAAAAAATTGTAAAAGCTAAATATGATGCCATCAATTTTTCTTTAAGAATAAAAAAGATAAAGTGAAATAAAGGAGCAATTATTTGTAGGCAGAATAACCACTCATACCATTTATTACTAGTTATATATGTTTTATAAATATGTGTATTCATATTTCTGTTACATAAGCTTTGAAATCTCAGTCGCATCTCTTTGAGGACAGGGATCATGTTTTATATTTTTTCATATTCTATAGCTATGAACAGTTTAACATTTTTGCAGAGCAGATTACCCATAAACATTCTATGAATTGAATTACTATAATTTTAAGGACATCAGAAAGCCTACCCACCCAAAATTTTCATGTAGGGTTTTAGAATGGGTCACTCCAAATGTGCATCTGTGGCATATGGGTTGTCTTGAACTACAGGAAACTAGAACTTGTTTGCTCAAGAGAAACTTCTGCCCCCTCCACGCCCCCCCCCCCCCCCACACACACACACACTTAGCTACCTAGAAGAATTTGAACTAGGGAACATGCCCATAACAAGAGATTATCAGAGATGACCTCTTTTGACCTATCCATATGACAGGGCAAACTTCTAAGTACTGAATATCTGCTCTTCTTATCATCTTTCAATGAGCTTCCTCCCCTCTGAACCTCTCATATATGTGGGGTCTCTGACTCATATATGCAGGATTCCCATGCATGTGTAGTAATTAAATTCAGTCATTTTCTCTTGTTAATCTGTCTCAGGTCTATTTGACTATTAGACCAGCCAAAAGAACCTTTAGGGTGGAGGAAAGTTTATTTCTTCCCAACACATGCTTAGTAAAATCCAATTATCATCAAAGAGGTATGACAAAGAAGCTTATTTGGCCCCCTGGCACTTTTAAGATCATACAATGTAGAATGGAAGGGTTAGAACAAACCATAGAAATTTTCTAGTACAGCAATTCACAAAGTACATTCCATAGGACACAAGCCCCACAAACTATTTTGGGAAAATAAATTCTATGGTTGGTCCAAATGAGTTTGGGCAACACCATGTACAATATTTTCTTGTACATTTCCCAGCAGTAATGTACATTACCATAATAAGAGATTTACAAAGACTCATCGTAATGAATGTGGTTTACTATCCTATAAATCCGTATTTCCTAAGATTATTTTAAGAGATTCTCTTTCAACTTTCCTTAGTCATATAGATCCATGAAAACATGCTAGGAAACACTGTTCCAGTTCATATGCCTTGTGGTATGGAGAAATACAGATAATGAAAAATGTGACACCTCAGGGTTTGGATAAAGACAATTCTGTTATTCATGAGTTCTGTGACTGTGAATTAGTCACTTGATTTTTCTAATTATCAGTTTTCTTACTTTACAGTGAATATAATGGCTGTATAATCTCATAGGTGGTTATGATGACTAAATATAAAATGCTTGCCAACTACGTGCACATATTAGCACTCAATAGCATCACATATGCTTGTTTTAATAATGAGATAACTAAGTCCAGAGAGATGAAATACTTCACCCAAGTTGATAGTGAATACTAATCAACATGAACTCTCACCTTGCTGGCCCACTGTTTTGGTTTGTTTTCATAATCAGTGCCATATTGTGAATTATCAGATAGCTATACATTTAGACATACATATATACATACATAATCTCCATATATATCCAAATACATAAAATAAATAATAAATCTTCATATATATCCATATATAAAACAAATAATAAATCTAATAATGAATCTTCAGATAGGTAAATCTCCATATATATAACATAAATAATAAACCTCCATATATAAAAAATAACTCTCCAAATATATACATATATATCCTACTGGCTCTGTTTCTCTAGAGAATGCTAATTCATTCACACCTCAGATATGTCCACATTCATACCTGCTTTAGCTCCACAATTCATCTCACTGATGATTCTATGACCAATATTGAGTGACACTTGGTCTTCCTAAAATTTTGGTGCAATTATCAAGTAATATACTACCTTGTAAGACTTCTTTATGAATAACTAAATGAGAGGAAGGTACATGTAAAGGGTTTGTAAAACAAAGTATGGAACTATAAGATTTCACTCATGTGGGATATAAAACTGAAAGCAACAAATGAACAAATAAGACAAACAAACAAAAACTTATAGACACAGACAACAGTATGGTGGTTACTAGAGGGAAGGGAGGTAGGGGGAGGCAGTAAAAGGTAAAGGAGATCAAATATATAGTAATGAAAGGAGATTTGATTTTGGGTGATAAACACATAGTGCGATATACAGATGATGTATCATAGAATTGTACACTTGAAACCTATGTAATTTTATTAACCAATGTCACCCCAATAAATGTAAACATTAACTATGTTATAAAGCAAGAGTAACTATAACTATGTGGTATTGCTATAAAAGCCCTCAAATTGAGAAATGCAAGTGAATGTATATCCCAGAAAGAAATCTATGTATAGACATACTCTTTAGTACATGACAAAGTATCTTTACAAGCCTTAAAAATAAAATAAGGTACATTCATACACACAAATGTTACCATAGATAGTCAGTGGGAGTGCTGGAAGATTCCCTCATTGGCTAAGATGACCCAGGGGGATGTTCTTACACCAACCACGAGCATGCCAAAAGGTAGAAAGATAATTTGATAGAAAGAAAGAAAAAAAAACACCCAACCCTCCCTTGCCAGGACAGTGTGCCTCTGAAAGGGTAAGGGCTACGCCCTCCATCTTGCCCCAGGGTAAGGGCTATGCCCTCCATCTTACCTTGGCCATGTGCTCGGCAAGGCTTCGTCCCCGAAGCCCAAGCCTCTGCTAGCCACACCCAGGATTTCTCTAAACTAACCAATGACAATCAAGGGATGTGCGCGCCATAGATATGACCACATCCTGTGTAACGAGACACCGACTTGCGCCTGGCCAATCGGCAGGGCCCACAGTCCCCTCTCCTCCCCTTACTCCACCCCCCTATAAAACTGCTCTTCCCACCAGGCTAGCTCTCTCGCGGCCACTTGGCTTGCCATTGCATCGGTGAGTGTGGTTGGGGAGCCGAACTAGTTCGAATAAAGACTCTGCTTTTGCATCGGACTCGTCTGGCTCCCTGGTGGGCTTTTGGGGATCTTGAAATCTGGGCATAACACCTCAATGGTTGAGCACCGATTTATGAAACAGGAGGTCATGGGTCAATTCCCAGTCAGGGCACATGCCTGGGTTATTGGCTCGATCCACACTAGGGGGCATGCAGGAGGCAGCCGTTTCAATAATTCTCATCATTGATGTTTCTATCTCTCTCCTTTCCTCTCTGAAATCAATAAAAAAAAATTATTATTTTTTAAATCCTCCCCTCCTAATCCCTAAGAGAATGGTGGGCTTGAGCCAGAAAAATCTGTGGGTGTCTCAGTTCTAACTGTACTAAAGTAAGCTGTGACATTGTTAAACATATAAGGAAACCTTTAAAAAATTTTTCTTCATGTGTGTCCTCAAATTCCTGCTCATTCCAGAAATGACTTCTATAAAAAATTCCTTTTCTCTGCTGGAAATCGTCAGCCCTGACTGGTCTTCTTTCTCTAGAAACTCTACCTTCTCACCTTTGTTCCTTCCTTTCAACCTTCTTTAGGAATAAACATACAGAGAAGTTTAATGATTAATTTTTACCCCCTCAGCTTACAGATAAGAAGGTTGGTTCTCAAAGAATAAGCTAACTTGGCTCAGTTTACCCAGCTAGTGTATGACATAAATGGGTCTCAAATTCTAGTTGGCTCTAAGCTCCTAATTTTATTTCAGGCCTTTTATTTTACCTAAAAATAATGATAACTCTAAGACCCACTAAAGACCAAGGAGCCATCTACAGCAGATTTAGAATGAACCTTAATATCAGACTAAATGGGTATTTAGTGCCATTAAATAATACCACACCTTTCCCACTGCCCCAGTCGAAATTCCCAACCTCATAAATTCCTATCTGAACAAAAAGCCTGTGTCCTGTTTTTTAAACTACCTTCATATTTGTAAGATGTTGTTTTTTTAATTCATTCTATTAGGAAGAATGGACACTAAAACTTCATCTAGATTTATTAGGAGCCTCAAGTCAATCATTTTTAAGTCTCCCAGAACTTATACCATACACAATGACCAAACTAGATTTCAAAATACTTAAAATGTTACCTGAGAGGGTATATGGAAGACACACTTTCATTCACTAATGTCACTCCCTCCCCTTGTCTTCCAACTTTGCCTAATTAAGGAAAACCGCATGTGGTTGCCTATGCTGCAGATGGGTCATACATTAGCTACCACACTATAGTCAATGTGAACTATCTGCATAGACCTAACACAGGTAGGTTCCATTTTATTTTTTTATTTGTATTTATTTTGTTATTGAATTTATTGGGGTGACACTGGTTAACAAATTACAGTATACAGGTTTCAGGTGCACAATGCAATAGCACATCATCTGTACACTGTCAAGTCCCCATCCATCACCATTTATCCCCCCAGACCCTGCTCCATTAGACCTAATTCTGTTAGTCTAAATTTTCAGGCAACAGCATTTCCAATAGCATCCTCCCCCAGGAGCGCTGTCTCTGTTGACTGACACTAATTATTATAATTATCCTACAGAGAAGGCACAGCACTGCTGCCATTAGCTTCCCTCCCTGTCACAAGCAGATCCTGACGTTGAAGCTGAGTATACAGCAAAAATTTGTCTCCTAGAAGCTCGTTAAACTTCAACAAACAAAATCATTTTTCCCAGTTTCTACAGATATTACAAGGCATCTTAAAGAACAAACTTTCCTGATTCTAGAGTCTAGAAAGGTAAACCAAAAAAATGTCAAATGACTATAAGAAATAATTACCTTGAAGGCTAAAAGATGGCTTGGTGGACATCTAAAAGAAGATATATGTAGGCAAATAAATTATAACTCCATATCTCTTAAACTCACTCTCAGAAATCCATTTGGGTCGTGGCTGGCTCTGGGCACTTTAGGAAATTAATAATGCTGTCCTTGCACTATTCAGCCTTGTTATCTAAGAATTTTCCTCGTTTCTAGGTATCAATTTCCTAAGAATCCAAGAATTAATTGCCCAAAACTTTTCTGCTCCTATATCAGCAGCTATGTCTGTGTCAGGTTTCTTATAATATGGGGTGGAAGGATCCCTTAATAAATAGTTTTTAAAAAAACATTTTAGCCCTGACCAGTTTGGCTCAGTAGATAGAGTGTCGGCCTGCAGACTCAAAGGTCCCATGTTCGATTCCGGTCAAGGGCATGTACCTTGGTTGCAGGCACATACCCAGTAGGGAGTGTGCAGGTGGCAGCTGACCAATGTTTCTCTCTCATCGATGTTTCTAGCTCTCTATCCATCTCAATTCCTCTCTGTAAAAAATCAATAAAAATATACATTAAAAAACAAACAAACATTTTATTAGCCATGTAACCTTGAAGAGATCACTTTATATCTTAGGTTGCTAACCCATAAAATGCAGGTAAGAGTTAACTCAATGTGTTATTGTGAAGGTTTGTGCAGATGATACATATGACAGAGTTTTATAAATAATTAAGTAGTATGAAATCTTATTAGTTATGTATACACCAGTACAAGTTTAAATTAGTGCACTATCTCTGCACAGTGAATATTTTCTCTAATTATGAATGTCCAAATATTTTAGAATGTCAAAAACTAATGAAAAGATAGTATACTGGGTGGGGCAAAAGTAGCATTGTGAGCATATGAAACAGAGTTCACTCTTGTATTATTTGTTAATTATTTTCCATACGAACAACTATAAACCTACTTTTGTCCAACCCTGTAAGCAGTTTCAACCTATGATAGATTTGCTTCCTTCCCTTTCTTTTGCACTACCTCTGCCTAATACACACCCACACACACTCACATATTTGCATGCACACATCTATGGAGGACTAATTCCTCATTTTCAGTTCTCCTTGTGACTACCAGATATTGTTATACTTGCTACAGACACTAACATCTAAAACCAAAAGAGAATTTTGGGCTCTGCACTAAAGTTATCAGATGATCAAGCTTGAGGGCCCACTGTCCTCAAGGACCTGTCAGGATTAGCCATCTGGTCTCTTAACTCTATTTTCCTTAGCTAACTCCTAAAGTATAAGTCAGCTGATAATCATTTCACAATGTGTACGTATATCAAATCCTCACATTCTACACTTTAAATGTATACAATTTTGTCACTTAGACCTCAATAAAACTGCTGACAAAAGACAAATAATATATCCTTTTAAAAACTCAAAAGGGGAAAAGAAGCTAATTGGTGTCAAGTAGATGAATGGAGGGAAGAGAGTTGAGCGAGCCCCGGAGAACCTGTGACGTGGGTGGCAGGACTAGGAAAAGGAGCTCTTTAAAAAAGAATGAGAGAGCCTGACCAGCATGGCTCAGTGGTTGAGGGTTGACCTATGAACCAGGAAGTCATGGGTTCCATTCCTGGTCAGGGCACATGCCCGGGTTGCAGGCTCAATACTTAATAGGGGGCATGCAGGAGGCAGTCGATCAATGATTCTCTCTCATCATTGATGTTTCTATCCCTCTCTCCTTTGTCCCAGCCTCTCTGAAATCAATAAAAATATATTTTTAAAAAAGAATGAAAGAGGCAGCCAGAGCAGTAGTAGGAAATGCTATTATAGAACCACAGGAATAAAACATTTTAAGCATTATAACAGGTTTCACAGTGTCAAATCCTACAGAGAGGTCAAGAAAGATGCATAGTTTATTTATTTTTAAATTGATTTCAGGGAGAGGAAGGGAGAGATAGAAACATCAGTGATGATAGAGAATCATGGATCAGCTGCCTCTTGCAAGCCCCATCCCCCACCCCCCACAACCAGGGATGGAGCCTGAAGCCTGAGCATGCGCCCACTGAGCAATGCCAGTCGGGTGAGAGATGCAAGCTTTAAAGAGGCCTTTGGATTGGCAAGAAAGAAACCATGGGTGTAGTCTATATGCTCACAATCTGTCAGAAACAGAGTTGAAAACTGTGAACAACAGTGAGTTGCTGCTTTCTGTAGAAAAAAAAAGGTCTTTTGTTTGTTTTTTGGTGATACAGCTAACTATAAAATCAGGGGTCATGGAGAAAAAGGATTGAAATTATCTCTTGAAAGTGAACCCTACTTTCTAGTAAGCATGGAGAAAAATAAAATTCCATTGAACATGTGTTTGTAATAATTTTCTAATGTTGCTGTATATTTGATCAGGATACTTTCTCATAGCATCATAAACATCGTTTGTTGTAAGCATTTGGGGTGGGAAAGCAAGCTCAGTTGGTCATCACTTTGCTAGGGAGAGGCAGAGCTGAGGCTGGCCACTGGGACTTCAGACTTTGGTCCTGTTTCCAGTAGGGAATACTTTTCCCTGCCAACTTCCCAGAAAATAACAGGAAAAGCCAATGTGCTACTTTTGCTGCAACATGTACAGAAAATGTTAGAAAAATAACACCGCTGAGTTATTATCTGAAGAAGAAAAGAAATGAAAGCAGAAATAGTGTCAGTCTCTACTGGAGGGAGAGGCTGGCTTTTTTCTCACTGTGGAGAGGAAAGGATGTACACCATCTAGTTCTCTCTCTTTCTAAAACTCTTTGTCCCAGCCTCGTTTCTGCTTTTCTGGCTCCTTCCCCCCTCACACTATAGACACATTTTGTCCATAATATTCAATTCTCAATTCTTAAGTTAGAGCGCTAAAAACATGATGAAGTTAAAATAAATTTATGTCAATGCAGCATAAAAATACAAATTACTTCTCTGGGTTTTCAAATCAGATGAGGTACTAACAGAGTGGAATGATGAAGAAAAGTGTCCACCAAATGCTTATAACCACTTTGGGTGAACAAAAATCTTTCATTATTAAAATATAGCCATGTTATATCCCATTAACAAAATGTAGTTCACAATAAAACCAACCAATAAGTCAACAAATACCAGGCAGATTTAGAAAAACATTTACTTGTTGACATTCCAAAGGGTAAATTATAAGACATTTCAAGAAATCTCAATGTTATGAATACTGCTTAACCAAATAATTAAGCCCACATTATTTTGTTTTCTTACATGTATGCCATAATGAAGGAGCTTGTCAGTGATGTGGTTAAATGTTGCTTGAGCAACATTGCACATTACTATAGCTCTTAGACCTTAAAGGGCACTTGTAAGTAATTGAACCTCAGAATGCAAAATCTAAGAATGTTGAATATCTGCTATAACGCATCTGGTTCACGATTTTTTATTTTTTTTAAATATATTCTATTGATTTTTTTACAGAGAGGAAGGGAGAAGGATAGAGAATTAGAAACATTGATGAGAGAGAAACACCGATCAGCTGCCTCCTGCACACTTCCCACTGGGGATATGCCTGCAACCAAGGTACATGTCCTTGACCGGAATCAAACCCGGGACCCTTGAGTCTGCAGGCCAATGCTTTATCCACTGAGCCAAACCGGTTCGGGCTGGTTCATGATTTTTTAAATGGCCAGGTTTGTGAACTAATTTAATAACATATTATTTGTAATTTATATTCCCCTGATGAGTAACTTTGAAAAAATATGTAGACACTAGTAAAGCAAATATGTCTTTATCAAATATTTGTAGTCATAATGTATCAGAGAATGAAAATGTTATAATTGTTGTTGTAGAACAATTATAGCAAGGACAAACAAATAAAAATACCAATTGGATAACACCATTTCTGGGGCCAACATATACCAATATCCATCTTAATCAGCATCACAGAATATAATTCCTGATATTGAAAATATTACTTTATTATGCCTAAAGTAATACATCCATATGATTTTCTAACAGACTTAGAAATATAAGCACATTGAGTTCCTAGCATCTCTTGGAGTTAGGAAAGAGCTAGAAATCACACTATTTTACTTCATTGTGAATCTAGGGTTTTTTACAGTATGATGGACATTACACAATTCTCCAAAATTAACCCAGCCAGGCAGTTACAGAGTGAAGGCTGGAACCTGGAACTCTCCCAGTTCTTAACCTTATGCTCTTTCTCATAGGGAAAAGGAAGTCTCTATTAAATATAGATACTGGCAGACCAATCTCTAGATATAGGACCTCAGGGATTCTGTAGAAGACATTCCCACATTGGGTAGCATCTTGAAGTACTTATGGTTCTAGTTATGTTTTGGTGTTTGTACATAGTGTACAATAATCCTATATAATAAAAGGGTAATACGCAACTTGATCCTAAAAGCAGAACAATCAGGAACGACCGGTCGCTATGAGGCACACTGACCACCAGGGGGCAGACGCTCAATTCAGGAGATGCCACCTGGTAGTCAACGTGCTCCCATAGGGGAAGCTCCACTCAGCCACAAGCCCGGCTGATGGTTGCGAGCAGCAGTGGCAGGAGCCTCTCCCTCCTCCTTGGCAGCATTAAGGATGTCCGACTGCGGCTTAGGCCCGCGCCCCTAAGCCACAGTCGGACATCCTCCAAGGGCTCCTGGGCTGCCAGAGGGATGTCTGACTGCCAGTTTAGGCCCGATATCCATGGGGAGTGGGACTAAGCCAGCAAGTGGACATCCCCCGAGGGGTCCCGGACTGCACCAAGCCTCTAGTTCATTAATAATACCTGATTATATATCAGATTTCAACCCAACAGTAGAGCCACTAGGATGTTTAACAAGGAACTGGCTAAAGTAATATGGGTGCTGTCTACCCAGCCAGCATGGCTCAGTGGTTGAGCATTGACCTATGAACTAGGCAGGCACAGTTCAATTCCCAGTCAGGGCAGATGCCCGGGTTTTGGGCTCAATCCCCAGTAGGGGGCATGCATGAGGCAGCAGATCGATGATTCTCCTTCATCATTGATGTTTCTATCTCTCTCTTCCACTCCCTTCCTCTCTGAATTCAATATATATATATATATATATATTTTAAGAAAATAGTGGGTGCTGGCTAAGCAAGGCTAAAATCCCTAGGATTTCTCTATCTGCCAGGATATTAGAAGTTTAATGAAGAGAGATCACATATTTGTGTTGCCTGATTAAATTTATAAAGGAAATATTTTATTTGAGTATTTCTGCTGTGAAGCTAAGAAATATTTTGAAACTAAAATTTAAAAACCACATTAGAAAATACTTATATTAAGGGCTATATTTCAATATACAATATTAAGATTGAAGAGAAATCTAAATGAAAGCATTCATAAGCAGATTACCATGGTGTTAGGTTCAGGAGGTCTGTTCATGAGCAAAATGATGGCTAATTTACTAACACAAGTGACTCACATGCTATTTTAAATCCTATTGTTTTGAGTGTCAGGTAAGCAGTAAGGTTGATGTTTATATTTTTTTAAATAACATGGGCTAAACCGATTCAAACAATATATCGTGTTTTTCACATATATGCTTTGTATAGGAGATTAATTACATTTGTCATTTTACACCTAAAGTGGGAGAATTCTGCTTGCAATAATAGCTAAGATGTGATGCTTCCAAAGGAAAAAAAAAATCATTCACGTATAAGTTAAAGGAGCTTTGAAAATTCCCCGTATGAATTAAATTAAATTTGAAAAACTTTTATTGCATGCCTATTATTTGCCAGGTTGCATGCTAAGCTCTGGAAATAAAAGATGATTACCATTTAGACATCTTTAAGGAGTTCTTCATCAAACAGGGGAGACAGACATGAAGCTGAAAATTTTGCAATACACTGTGGTAATCCTCTAATAAAGACACTCACAAGAGATGTATTCAAGAGGCATAAATTGACATGGGCAGGAAGGGAGATTTGAATAGTGAGGCAGATTCATTACTGAAAGGGTGTTATTCCTTCCAGTATCACACCCTGATCACGGACGAGACTCTGTGTGCTAGAAGAAAAGAAATATCAATTCTTTCCCTTGCATTTCAGTGTGGTTAACAAATGTGACCTTGTTTTCCTTGATAGAAGAAAATGTGCACTGTATCCAAGAGCAACCTGTACCTTGGAGTGACAGCTAAGGGTCACGTTATTTCAGGTTGCGTAGTTCTGCAAATACTTGCTGATCCCATCGACTATTGAGCAATGGCCTCTTGGCTGCGTGCAATAGGTTTTTTGAACCCACTGCCTCAACTAAGTGCTGAAATAATGCTTATTAAATAAATAGAAATAATAACCCTAATATAACAAATATCATTTATCATGGACTCATTTTGTGTGGGACTCTTTGAAAATCATTGTATATGTGTTGCCTTGCTTTATCCTCATAAGAATTTTACACAGTAGATAAAAATATTACCCCATTTCCAGATAAGGAAATAGAATGGTTATTTAATCAATCTAAAATGTCACACCTAAAAAGTGATGTTGCTGCAATTAAAATTCAGGTTTACCTGATAGCAAAGCCTGTGTCTTTAGTCACTTCACTAGATTTAATATAAATGAACAGCAAAACAGAAGGCAAAGCGTGGACTAAAAGGGAAACTTTAAAATCTCTAATTTGGCAAGACTCATGGAATTAAAAAATAAATAAACAGAATTTTTAAAAAGCTAAATAGTTTGTATTTCTAAAGAAAACATCCTCCCTCCAAAAAAAAAAAAAAATCCCCTTGTGTTTATAATGCACTACTTCCTTATATTTAGCTTATAGAACTGTATACAATTTGTACTGCTTCCCCTGCTGCCTTGGTGTCCTGGGAGAACACAGGAAGCACTGTCTTCAGTGACATAATAGAGAGGAAATAACTTTTCAAGTTGGAGAGAAAAATCAAGACTAAAGCTTAATATTTTTGTCTTTGGTCAATGTATATTTTCATTATTCCATTTGTAGAAAAATAATCTAAATAATATTTGCCATCTATTCATCCCATTATGATGATACACTGGTTTGTAGAAAGTGATTTTTATTCTAAAACATTTTGATAAGAATGATAAGGTTAATAATTCTCTCTAGTAGTATAAATATTTATATAGAATTTTACCTCATTTCATCAAAGTTTTCATTGAAGTATATAGAGATTTTATGCCCTTAGCTTTATTTTGCATTTGGTACCTTTTTGCTTTGCTCATATTAAATATGCTCAAAGCCTTCTCTGGTTTAGTTTCTTCTATTCAAGCAGTTAAATGGTGCCCCTGCTTTGCAGATAAGACCACTGAGACCGTGGGCATTGAGAAATCTCCCCAACGTCATACAATTTGTAACTGGTACCATGAAAATTTGACATCAATTTGAATTATCCAGAGTTCCAGAAAGCCATTTCACCACAGAAAATTCAGTTAAAATGTCGAATCACTCTGGCTTTATGCATTATGACTTTTACAAAGAGAACACACATTTCTTTTCAAAACGATACAGAGAAATTGTTCTATAACCATTAGTTTTAAGTAGCACTGAATTTGAAAATAATTGTTAGCTCCATTTCTGGGAGAAATATCACACTGATTTTTTGTAAAACTTGGCATTTAGCACAGCTCACATTTGATTGTATGACATTATTATTAGGCAGCACGACATCAGCTGTGCATAAAGCAGGTTTCTTTTCCTGGGGGATCTGGCAAGGTCGGGTTCTGTCTGTAGGGTTTGTTTCTTCTGTTCATGAGAGACAACACTGCTGCTGTTTAAATTGTTTAATACAGCCCTCTGAGTTGATTTTTAAAAAGTCATTGCATACTTGGCAATCAAAAATCATTTTTTAAAACAAATACAAAGTGGGCCCTGGAGGGATAAAACTTCAGTGGACTGTACCCAGGATGTTCTGAATGAGGGAGACTGGGGCATGCAGTGGACGTCTGTTGTTTATGCCTGACTGGCATCCACTCTCCATTCTTCTCAAAAAAAAACAACCCCATTTTCTTTGGGGAACCATCTAGTTATTCTCTATTTGAAATTATTCAGTTTTGCCTCAAAGGTAAGACAGACTTTCCCAATCTTTTTAATATGTATTATCCTTGGGGATGTGGGAAAAACTATTGGAAAGTGAACGTGCTCATTGTTCTGGGGTGGCTGATCCAAAGGGATGAAACCTTGGCCATCATCCTACCACGTGGGGAGACCATTCCTGAGAAAGAAGCCAACACAGAGACAAGCTGAACCAAGGGGTGGAGAGAGACAGATTTCTGACATCCTTTGGGTACATTGGCCCATCTATGCCTGAATCCTGTTCATGTCTTGGCTAATAAATTCCTTTGTGTTTAAACCAGTTTAAGTTGGGTTTCTCTAGGTGTTGATGAAATAATTCTATTTTAACTAACGTGTGAAGCTATGATTATGGTGATTCCTAGATAACTCAGTAATTTATAGCCAGTAGCTCTGGGCTCTAGGTAATAATAGAAACTTCAAGATTCATCAGCCTAAAACTGGAAAATATCTTCTATTGCTAACTGAGGACATCTTTTTACTTAGTTAGCTTAGAGATAATGTCAGACATCCAGACATAGAAAACAGCTGTCAATTTCTATGACCAGGGGAAAGATTTTCTGGGCTCCCAAACTCTGTATATACAGGTTGGGACAAAATCAGGTTTATAGTTTTTCATATGAAAAATCTATATATATAAAAGCCTAAGCAACCATTATGACCAGATGACCGAATGACCATCCAGTAGCTATGAGGCACACTGACCACCAGGGGGCAGACACTCAATGCAGGAGCTGCCCCCTGGTGGTCAGTGTACTCCCACAGCCAACCTCCCTTGGCCAGCCAACCTCCCATGGTGTCCCCCACCCCCACCGCCCCGGCCGCCAGCAGGCCCGATTGGGACTGGGCGAGATGGCCCTGATGGGTCCCGCCAGCCAGGCCGAGGGACCCCACCCATACATGAATTCGTGCACTGGGACTCTAGTAATACAATAATTAATAAGTAATAATATAAGAATAAACTATGTTTTGTGTACTCACAACTATAAACCTACCTTTGCCCCATACTGTATAGATATGAAGATTGATAGAAAAAAGAAAATCTGACAGTTGTAGGTCTGTCTCAAAATTATAAATGCTTCACTTACTAACTTATGATAATTACCTATATATTTTTGAGATCAATACCCAAATTCATTTAAAACAGTAGCTTGTTAATTGATGACTATAATAAACATGTGTTTTCAATTGTCTTGAACATATACATAAAAAGAAAAAGGTTTGTATAATCTGGTGAGCGTGCTTTTCTTAGAAGGGACTAATGTTAGGTTTTGGTATAATTGTAGCTGTTTGAATTTAACAACTTTATTGCAATATAATTCATGTGCCATACAGTTCACCAGTTTAAATGGCATAGCTCAATTGTGTTCAATATATTGACAGAATTGCACAACTATTACCACAATTTTAGAACGTTTCATAATCCAAAAAGAAACTACATACAGATTAGCATTCACTTCCCCTTTTCCCCCAAGTCCACCTTCAGCCACTAGCCCTAAGCAATCACTAGTCTACTTTCTGTTTCATAGATTTGCCCATACTGAACATTTCATGTGAATAAAATCATGCAATAATTTACTCTATTGTGACTGGTTTATTTCCCTTAGCTTAATGTAGCAAAAAGGTTCATCCATTTTTGTATCCAAATTATATTCCACTATATATTATATTTTGTTTGTGAGGCCATCAATTGATGGATTTGGGTTGTTTCCATTTGGGGGCTATTATGAATAATGTTGCTATGAACACTGATGTACAAGTTTATGTAAACATGTGTTTCCAATTGTCTTGGACATATACATAAGCATGGTTAACTCTATGTTTAACTTTTGAGAACTGCCAAACTGTTGTTCACAGTTACTGCAACACTTCACATTCCCATCAAGCAATGTATATGGATTTTAATTTCTCCACATCTTCACCAACATTTTCTATTTTCTGTCTTTTTAATTCTAGTCATGCTGGTCAGTATGAAGTGCTATCTTATTGTGGTTTTGATTTGCATTTCCCTTATGACTAATGGTGTTCATTATCTTTTCATGTGCTTATTGCCTATTTGTAGATATTCTTTGGAGAAATTCTATTCAGATCATTTACCCATGTTTTAATTAGGTTGAGTGTCCTTGTATTACAGCATTATAAATGTTCTTTATGTATTCTGAATACCAGTAGCTTACTAAATGTATGAATTAGAAATATTTTCTTCCATTCTGGGGCTATCTTTCTCACTTTCTTGATGGTATCCTTTGAGTCACCAAAGTATTTAATATTAATGAAGCCCAATTTAGGTTATTTGTCACTTGTGTTTTGATATCATATCTGAAAAGACATGACATATTCCAGGGTCAAAAAGATCTACTCTTACGCATTTGGCAAAGGATTACATAGTTTTAGCTCTTACATATAGGTCAATGACCTATTTTGAATGATTTTTTGTACATGGTATAAGGTAGGAGTCCAAATTCATTCTTTGGCATGTGAATATTCAGTTATCCTATCACCATTTTATTTTTTATTATTTTTTTATATATTTCATTGATTTTTTACAGAGAGGAAGGGAGAGAGATAGAGAGTTAGAAACATCGATGAGAGAGAAACTTCGATCAGCTGCCTCCTGCACATCTCCCACTGGGGATGTGCCCGCAACCCAAGTACATGCCCTTGACCGGAATCGAACCTGGGACCTTTCAGTCCGCAGGCTGACGCTCTATCCACTGAGCCAAACTGGTTTTGGCCTATCACCATTTTAAAAAGTATATATTTTTATTGATTTTAGAGAAGAAGGCAGAGGGAGAGATAGAAACATCAATGATGACAGAGTATCATTGATCGACTGCCTCATGCATGCCTCCTACTGGGGATTGAGGCCGCAACCCAGGCATGTGACCTGACCAGGAATTGAACCCTGATCTCCTGGTTCATAGGTCGACACTCAACCATTGAGCCACACCAGCTGGGCCCAGCAGCATTTTTTGAAAGTACTATTTTTTTTCCTACTGAACCACTTTGGAATCTTTGTTTAAAGTCAATTAACCATAAATGTAAGAGTTTATTTCTGGATACCAAATTCTATTATAAAAATATGCCATTCTATACATAGAGAGAATATGAATTAGAAATATTTAGATATAGGTATTAGAAATATTATTTCCCATCCCCGGGGCTGTCTTTATCGCTATCCTTATGTTAGTACCATACTGTCTTGAGTACTATAGCTTTGTAGTAAATAATGAAATTAAAAACTGTGAGTCTTTCAACTTGTTTTTGTTTTGTTTTGTTTCAAGATCATTTTGACTATTCTGGGTCCTTTGCATTTCCAAATGAGTTTTAGGATCACCTTGTCAATTTTTGCCAAAAAAAACAAAACGAAAACCAAAAACCTCACAAAAGTGCCAGCTTGGATTTCGATAGGAATGGTGTTGAATCTGTAAAAAAATGGGGGGGGGAAGGGTGTATTCATTTCCTGTGGCGGCTACAACAAATTACCACAAACTTGGTGGCTTCAAACTATAAAAATGTAATTCCTCACAGTTCTGAAGGCCAGAATTATAAAATAAGGAATCAGCAAGATCAATCTCCCTCTGCAGGCTCCAGGGGGAATCTGTTCTTTGTCTCTTCCAGTCTCTGGTGACTGCGGCATTTTTTGATTTGTGGCCACATCACTCCAACCTCTGCCTCTGTGGTCACCTTGCCTCTTCTGTTTGAATTAAGTCTCCTTCTGCCTCACTATTACACAAACATTTATCATTAGGTTTTTGGATTAAACCGAACAGTCCCAGTCTGGGATGATCTTCTCATTTCAAAGATCTTTAACTTAATTACATGTGCAAATATTTCTTTTCTGAATAAGGTAATATTAATTTTTGTCTTTTATTGATAAAGTCTACTACGTTTATTGTATTGATTTTTGGATGTTAATCCAACCTTGCATTCCTATGATAAATCCCACTTGGTTATATTTACCCTTCTGGGAGAGGGCGGGGGGGTTAATTCAGTTTGCTAATATTTTGTTAAAGATTTCTGCATCTATGTAGGCACTGTTTATATATGTTCTTTCTGTTGGTGTGAGGGACAATTTCTTTCTTTCACACTTTTCATAAAGTCCTTTTAAAGAATTACCTTGTGTATAATTATTCATATCAATTGACATGAAGTTTCTCATCATGCCTCATGAACCATGAGTGTGGAAGGCATTTACCTCCTTGTCACTCCCAAGTATGATTTAAGACATATCAGAAATCACATTATAAGCCTTCTTTTCCTTTAATCTAGTACTGGTACATAACGTTTATTACAAATCCTTCCTCAGAGTGAACATAAAAGTCCTCAACAAGGCAGTTTCTATCCCCTGGTATTTCATTACTGGTTGCTGCTTTCAGGACTGTGTTTCATCGTTTATAGTGATTCTCGGCATGGATGAGGGGAAACAGAGCTAGTGGCATTGTTGCTTTCTCTACCCAGTCAGGGACCTTAGAGTCTCTACAATTTAACTCTGCTACAAGGCTATCAATGGCTTCTTCCCCTTAAGAGCCATGCCTGGAAAATACTATATCTCCTTATATAACACTCATTTGGGTCAAAAACTCATATATATTAAAAAAAAAAATCATCTGATATTATCTAACTATATAATTAGATATAATTGTCTGACTTCAGTTTCCTGGGGTTGTTATTAAGATTAAATAAAAGTAGCCCAGTTTGGCTCAGTGGATAGTGTTGACCAGCGGACTGAAGGGTCCCGGTTCAATTCCAGTCAAGTGCACGTACCTCAGTTGCAGGCTCAATCCTTGGCCCTTGTCGGGAGCATGCAGGAGGCAACCAGTCGATGTGTCTCTCTCACATTGTATGTTTCTCTTTCTCTGTCATTCCCCCTCCCTTTCCACTCTAAAAATCAATGGAAAAATATCTTCAAGTGAGGATTAACCAAAAAAAAAAAAAAAAGGGAAAGATTACATAAAAGCATATATGTCAGGTGCCAAGCACTGTGCCAGACACATAGCACTTAATATATAGTATCCTTTTGACTTAAAGGTGAGTGAGAAAATAATTAGCAAAGTACTTAGGACATATGAAGAATTTGATAACTACGCAAAAGATCTTGGCATTGTTGCTGGTATGATGACATGACGGTGATATTAAAAATACTAAATTAAGCCAAAACCGGTTTGGCTCAGTGGATAGAGCGTCGGCCTGTGGACTGAAGGGTCCCAGGTTCGATTCCGGTCAAGGGCATGTACCTGGGTTGCGGGCACATCCCAGTGGGGGATGTGCAGGAGGCAGCTGATCGATGTTTCTCTCTCATCGATGTTTCTAACTCTCTATCTCTCTCCCTTCCTCTCTGTAAAAAATCAATAAAAAAATATTTAAAAAAATACTAAATTAAAAAACTAGACTTGCCCTGACTGGCATGTCTCTGTGGTTAGAGTGCCGGCCTGAGCACCACCAGGTTGAGATTTCAATTCCCGGATTCCCTGTCAGAGCGTGTGTGGGAGACAACCAATCCATTGAGAGATCTGTCTCTCTCACATTGATGTTTCTCTCTTTCTCTACCCTTCCCCTCCTCCCTTTCATTCTCTCTGAAAATCAATGGAAAAAAATATCCTCAGGTATGGATTAAAAAAACAAACAAAACTAAACTAAACTTAAAATCTTAGCCCTACTATTTGCTGCCTGAGTGAGGTGGATCAAGTCTCTGAGCCTTATTTCCTTCATTTATAGATTGAGATGATAATGATGCCCATTTCCCAAGAGTAATGGAAGAATGAAATAAAATTGTTTATGACAGCACCATTTATAGTGTAATACCAAATACTAATGTTTTTATTGCCATTATTGATGGTATTGTGCCTGCACAGAACAATTATTCAGTAAACTTTGAATCAAAATCAATTGAATAATACTATATCCCTAGATTGGGTTGTATGACCATTTTTCAGCTATCAATAATATCTGCTTTAACAGCGAAGTATTTAAAGGGCAGGACTAATCTCTCTTGGAATAGCGCCTAGGAGAAAGCACTTAGAAAGTATGTTTGAAGAATAATTTTAAATTTTATCTGCAAGAATCTATATAGTGGCTTTAAACACAAAGGACTTTAGAATGCATGGCAAAGAGTTCCAGCTATTAGAGGAAAGGATAAAGATGAAGGGGATCAGGGTCAGAGAAGCATAATCATTCTGGTTTCTGTTCCCCTGATAAATGAAAACTTTATGAAGATGTAACCTAACCCATAAGTAGCATCCTCACTTTTCCTGTAAATAGGAAATCCCAGGGATGAGGCTCCAACCCATGGCGACCTAATAGCATCTCTACAGCAATGCTTTCAAAAGCAACTTCTAAACAAATAACAAACGCAGAGTGAGCCCTGTGTGACCCCAGACAAATCATTTAACCCTGCTGAGCCTCACTTCTTTCCCTCAGCAAAAGAATATTACCCCCTATCCACCTCCAAATAAAGGAGTTGGTTTTCCCAAAGCACAAGGCATTCCTGAGATGAAGCATGCTCTGTAAACACAAAGTGCAATCACTTAATAATTTATAAATTCTTGTGTATTTTTGTTTGTTTTGGATTTTTACAGTGAGACATGGAGTAGTTATTTAAGAGAAACTTTTCCCCCTGTTCTCTCTTTTCACTTATATAAGAAAAAGGTTATAAGTAAAAGATCTTTCTACAACTTCAGAGTCAACAGCATACAAGACAGTCAGCCTGGGATCATTCTTTGAAATAATCTACCATAGAGACTGAGATTTATCTTATTCCTAATGTGATAGGTATATAAGATTTAAAGCCATTCAATAAATAGAATAAACTTCCTGCTAGAAAATATACAAGCCTTGAGAATACTCAAAAGACAAAGATAGGTCCCACTAGGATAATCTAATGAGGAAGGCGGATGTATAAATGAATAGGTAAAATGTGGAGTTGTTACAACTGATGATTTTCAAGATGTTATTGGAACATGGCAGTGGAAGTGATTAATTTGTTGTTTGATTTGGTTGGTTTCAATTGATAAGAGCCATATGGACCAATTACAGCTTACTGGAGGGGCTTTGGAGCATTTAATGACCAGCACTGGGATAGTAGAAAAAAACAAGAATACTAGCCTGGGTGTTAGAAGACTTAAGCCCATTTCCACCATTAAGTAGCTGGGTGAGCTTTAATCTCATTATCTGCAAAACAAATTGGTTTGCAAGGTGATTGTTAAGATTGCTCTCAGCTTCCATATTGATGAAGCCTTTCTAGTGTCGTATTTCCTGCTGTTTATCTATTCCTTCATTTCCTCAGCCCTGCGTCTTTAAATTATTTGAAGTTAAAAACTATATTGTTCTTTTGTTGTGGAAACCCAACACTATTATTAGGTCACAAGAGAGGTTCACAGACCACTGTCCAGAAATTGAGCTTCCAAATTGATCCTCTGTCAACCAGCAAAAACTTGCCTTTCCGCTCTTTGGAGGATGGCTTAGCCCTGTGGAATGTTTTTATAAGGTTAAGAAACAGATGAGTGTAAGTGGAATGACAGCGACAACAACATTATCGTATGTAAATGAAGGGCCATGACAAAGCTTCCTGAAGGGAAATGGATGAACAAGTTGGCTCAATGGGCTATGTATGAAAAATTGATCAACAAAGTACAAAATAATGAACAGCCCTGGGATATTTCCACTGCTTGAGAAAAGAAAACATATTATATTTCCTTTCAAAATCTCTGTTGTTAACACTGAAAATTCTTAGGTCTCTGTGACTTTGAAGAATTTTCCAGTCAGGACTTCCCAGCAGGACAGAGTTCACAGTGACAGTTCAGGCCAGAAAGGGCTGGGGAACTGTCCATAAACTGCCTGCGAGGTTGAGAGTTGTCAAAACTTCACACACACAAAAAAATGGGTATTTAAAATACACCATTGCCCTAGCTGGTTTGGCTCAGTGGATAGAGTGTCGGCCTGTGGACCAAAGGGTCCCGGGTTTGATTCCGGTCAAGGGCATGTACCTTAATTGCAGGCTCCTCCTTGACCTGGGCCCCAGTCAGGGCTTGTGCAGGAGGCAACCAATCCATGTGTTTCTCTCACATTGATGTTGCTCTCTGTCTTTCCTTCTCTCTTCCATTCTCCCTAAAAAATCAATGGAAAAATATCCCCAGGTGAGGATTAGCCATAGATAGATGACAGACAGATAGATAGATAGACAGACAGACAGGCAGGCAGATAGAACACACATACCATTATTTGAGGGTGGCAAAGGAAGGGGGAACTACTTGGGTTCCTCCCTGAACTTCAACTTCAGATTTTGCAAGAGTAAGGCACCTTTACTTAGAATAATGGTTTAATCAGAGCCCACATTTCCATGAGCTAAAGTCACTTTCCCTTTGCAGCCCGTTTAGCTTTCCAGCATGCCAGGAACAAAGGACTTTACTAGCAGAGGAACAACCAGGTTCCGTCTATCTGCTGCTCTTAAGGCTGTAAAACCCCACCTCCTGTGCCTGGCGTGCCATAACCCAGACCCCACATGCAAGCACAGGCCTTCAGATAAGGACCCTCCATGCCCAGGGCATTCTTCTCCTCTTCCCACCTTCCTATTGCATCGCTAAAGATTTTCCTTTCAGTGGGTTTTAATTGATATGTCAAGTAACATCAGACTCAGACTTGGTTGTCAGCATGGATGTGCTTTGCCTTCTTTTTTTGTTTTGTTTTTGGAAAAAGCTTAAAGCTCAGTAATTAAAATGCTGATTAACTTTTAAATACTGAAGTGTTTTATTCTGCTTCTGAGAACTTCATGAATCAAGCTGCGATGCATTATGTGGAGCTGGGGGGTGTTTTCAAATGTGGAGCCTTAAGAAAAAGGGCAAGTGAAGCTCAGTTGAATGCACCAGGGATGTTAGGAACACAAATGAATGCCAGGGAGGAGTGTTAGTTCTGCAGAGCATAAACCTTTGCAAATGCCAATGGCTGGGAGAGATTGGAGCACTGACCTTCAGGGATGGTGAGGGGGAGAATGGTGCAGAGATGAGACCGGAGAAGTAGGAAGGAGCCAGGTCACAGGAAGGAATTTGATTTAATTCCAAGACTAATAGGAAGACAGTCAAGGTTGTTAAGTAGGGGTCTGATGTGGTCTGATATGTTATTAAAAGAATATGTCTTTAAATTTTTAATTACCTATTAATGTGAATACATGCATATGATCGCTAATACACTGAACACCTACTATGTGCCAAATGATATTCCAAGGGCTTTACAGAGCACCCTATGAGGTAGGTATGATTGCTGTACCTCTTTATAGACAGGAAAGATGAGGCACAGAAAGGGAAGGACTTTGCCCATAGTAACACACCTTATAAGTGGCAGAGCTGTAATTTAGAACCCAAGCAATATGATTGAAGTGCTGGTATCTTTTAACCACTACGGTATACACTACAGCATTAAGTCAATTATCAGTCAATCTAAGGTTACTGATACTACCCTCCACCCACAACATAAATTGTGCTCCAAAGAATGTATACAGAATTCACTCCGCTGTCTCCTATGTAGACAACGTTGTAAGTATGATGAATTCTGGAACTTCTACTAGTTTCCATTTTCCCAGCGAATAAGGGATTTCTGTCATGCATGGTAAGTGTGCTCTCCTGCCTTACAGGAATTTTCCATAGGAAGCATCTCAGAATAATGATGAGAATGATAATAGCAACAAGTAACATACTTTAGGCAAAGTACCCTTTACCCTCAAGTGCCCCCTCTCACTTTCCTGCTTTAATTCATAAATAGCTATTCCCTTACGGCACTTCTTTTTTAAAATAAAGTTATTTTTTTATAATTTTATTTTTCAATTACAGTTGACATACAATATTATATTAGTTTCAGGTGTACAAAATAGTGATTAGAAATTTACATAACTTGCGAAGTGATCAACCCGATAAGTCTAGTACCCATCTGACACAGTACATAATTACTGCAATATCATTGACAATATTCCCTATGCTGTACTTTACATCCTCATGACTATTTTTATAACTGCCACTTTGTACTTCTTAATTACTTCACATTTTTTACCTATCCCCCATGCCCTCTCCCATTTGGTAACCAGCAATTTGTTCTCTGTATCTATGAGTTTGTTTCTGTTTTGTTTATTCGTGTATCTTATGTTTTAGATTCCATTTATAAGTGAGGCCATATGGTATTTGCCTTTCTCTGACTTATTTCACTTAGCATTTTACCTTTAAATTCATCTATCCATCTATCCATTCATCCATGCTGTCACAATGGCAAGATTTCACTCCCTTTTTATGACTGAGTAATATTCCATTGTATATATGTACCACTCTTTTATCCACTGGTCTCTTGATGGACATTTAGGTTGCTTCCATATCTTGGCTATTATAGATAGTGTTTCAATGAACATAAGGGTGCATATATCTTTATGAATTAGTGTCTTGGATTTCTCCAGTTAAATACTCAAAAGTGGAACCCTCGTACACTGTTGGTAGAATTGTAAATTGGCACTTCTTTCTTTTCAGCTTTTGCAGCTGTTATATTCTCTCCAAAAGATAGAAGTGGTAGCTACCTTGCTACTCTAAATAACATTAGACCTTTCTTCAAATCACCTCCTTGTTAAGTCATCTAGTGACCTTCCCAAGACTTCTTTTCCAGTAATTCCACCACTTTCCAATGGGCCAGCAGTTCCTTGTCTGGGTTCCATGACTCATCAGCATAATCACACTCTTGTAAATACTTTTTTTCCCCATCACACTTGACTAACTAGCACCTGACCATTTCTTTTTTCAGTCACTGAGTTCTTTAGCACTTTAAATTTGTGAGTGCCAACTTCACATGTACTTCAAATTTCATTTCTGCCCCCAAGTGACTGTATGCCATAGCCGCAGATAAATTATTTGGAAAATCTTAAGATGTTTGGACCTGACCCCAGACCAATTAAACTAATCTCTAGAGGTTGAGCAACATTTAATGTGTCTTTAGACAATTTGATTCTAACCTAAAGAAGTGGTTAAAAATCACTGCTTTCACCACTTTTAGCTACTGACCTTGTTTCACACTTCTGTGAGAAGCAGCCATCGGATAAGAATTCCCTCATCTTCCCACAACAAATTCACAAAACCCTGTCAATTCTATGTCATTCTGTCTCCGGATTATCTCCAAATGTGTCCCCATCTCACCCCCTCCACTGCTGCAACCCTGGCCCACACCATCATCATCTCATGCCTGATCTGTGGAGATTTCCATTGGCTTCCCTAATTCTGTGTTCTACCCTACAAACTATTCTCTACTCAGCATCTACACTAATTTTTTTTGTGTTATAAGCACTCTATGATTTTTCATTTCAGTAAGAATATAATCTGAGCTTTTTGCCAAGGCCTTTAATGTCTGTGTGATCCTTTTCCTGTTTAACTACCAAATCTCATGTCCATTTTATGTCCATCTTCTCCTCTCACTGTATAAATCAAACACTACCCTCAATCATTCAGGAGCGTCCCAACTCAGGAGCCTCCCATAGCTGCTGCTTCTGGCCTGACCTCTGACCTACCCTCATCTCCACCTCCGCATTTAACTTGGCTAATTCCTACTCATATTTAGGCTTTCCACCTAAATATCTCTTCTACAAAGAAAACTTCTCAGTTTCCCAGTAAAACTTTGTTCCTTCTATTGTCCTTTCTCATAACATACTGAGTTTTTCTTGTTAATACTTCTCATTCTCTGAAACTATATTTCAAATCTATGTTGAGTCATTTAATAGACATAAGCTCCTGAGGTCAGGAACCACAATGAATAATAGCTCTCCATGACATACAAAGCACGGTGCTTGTCACTTGGTAGAAAAGCAGTATCTACCTGCTGATCATTTGCTATATTGAAAAACATAATTTTAAATCACCTTGAGCCTGTTTTCTAGGGAATCATGGCAATTGATTCCTAACTTTTTTTAATTAAGTCTAACAATTTATTATGATTATAATGTTGTCAAACTATATTGAAAGCACTTTAGATTCAATTATACCATGAATAGGTCATGTGTAAAGCATTCTTCTCATAGCAATATATATATATATATATATATATATATGGAAATATATATATTTCCTAACACCCAGAATAGTCTATTCTGCAATTACAACACATCTAGGATTAAATTCACATCAGAATGTTTCCATGTAATAAATGGTTATCTTTATCTGTGATTTCTAACTTTGTTACTTCGATCAAATTAAATATTTATGCACTAATTCAATTTTATCAGTCAATTCAAAAGACCATCTTTTGGCTATACTGATCCATTTTTTAGATGTATTTGCAATTTAATTTACTCTTATCTGTACAACTTTATTCTATCTTCTTTGATTTGTTCTTTTATTAATTTTTAAGTTGAATTCTGAGATCATTAATTTCTAGTCATTAAATCACAGATTGGCAAATTATAGCCTACAGGGCAAAACAAGCTATTTGCTATGCCCCCAGGGCTAATAATGGTTTTTACATTTTTAAAGGGTTGTAAATAGAATATTAGAAAGGTATATGTGACAGAGACTATATATAGCTAACGAAGCCTAAAATATTTACTCTCTGGCCTTTTACAGAGAAAGAGTCTTTGATTTAAATAATGCTTTAACTGCATATTATAATTTTGTTATACAGTATTTTCATTATCACTTACTTGTATTTGTATTTGCCATTATTTCACTTTTGATTGAAAAATTATTTAGAGTGTACTTTTGGTATTCTAATAAGTGTCATTTTGTATTTTGATTCATAGTTGATGCTAACTAATTTCTTTTGGGTAAGATGACTTGGCATGTATAATAGCAAACATGACAGAAGTCCAGACTTGCTTTATGACTTACCACATGATCAATATTTTTGCATCATATATGTATGCCTGAAAATAATCATTCTTTCCAAATACTGCCTATATAATTGTATTTATATATATATATATTAGATATAGTTATTTAATCAGTTCCTTCAACTCATCTATCTTTATTGACATTTTGTTCTTTGATCTATTAACTACTAGTAAGTGTGGGTTAATATCTCCTATGACAGTCGTAAATTTATCAATTTGTCCTTGTACTCCCAATTATCTTTGCTTTATGTATCTTGAAGTTATGTTACCAATTGCATCTAAGTTTAAAATTTCAACATCTCTTGGAGATTTGAATCTTTAATTAATATATACAGTGGATTTAGTAATGCTTCCTGCCTTCAAAATAATCTTATCTGATATTAGTATACCTATAGCAATAATTGCCTAATTAGTATTTGTCTGGTTATTTTTACTTCACTTTCAAGCTTATGTATCACTATAAATAAAAATTAACTGGATTATTATAAACATATGTAAATCTGTCATTTAAATAAATACTTAAATTTATTTTGATTACTGATATATTTGGATTCCTTTTACCATCTTATTTTGTGCCTTATGTTATTATCTGCTTATTTTAATTTCAAAATTAGTTTTAACTCTCATTCCATTTTATCTACCAGAAAGGAAGTAATACATTCTAATTACCATCTATATACGTAAAAGCCTAAGCAACCGGCTTACTGGCTGACCGTTCGACCGTCCAACCAATAGCTATGACGAGCACTGACCATCAGGGAGCAGGCACTCAATGCAGGAGTGGAAACCACAGGAACAGACTGATGAATCTCAGAGGGAAGGAGAGAGGGGGGAGGTTGGGAAGAGAGTAACCAAAGATCTTATGTGCATACTAGAGGCCCGGTGCATTGATTGGTGCACCAGTGGGGTCCCTCGGCCTGGCCTGTGCCCTCTCGCAATCTGGGACCCATCAGGGGATATCAGAGAACCGGTTTTGGCCTGATCCCCACAGGCCAGGACAAGGGACCCCACCGGTACACGAATCCATGCACAGGGCCTCTAGTAGAAATATAAAAATGCTTACTTAACTTGACAAAATCTATAATTAATCAATTTATTTACCAGTTTCCTTAAGAAGTATTCAACAGTATTCTTAAACTGTAATTGTTCCCCTTTACCACATATTAACAATAATTTAGTTGATTTGCTTATTTTATATGCCTTCAAATTAGATAATGTTATTAAGGTCATACATACTCACTTTTTGTTTTACAGTTTATCTAAAGGTCTGCCATGTCTTTTTGCTTTTCAAGTATTCTTTATATAGTCGATCCTCATTATTTGTGGATTTTGTATTTGTAAATTTGCCTACTTGCTATATTATATTTGTAACCCCCAAGTCAATCAGTGTGGTATTTTTGCAGTCATTCAGAGACATACACATACTCAGAGCTACAGAAAATTTGAGTTCTGCAATCTACACGTTTCCAGCTGAGGTAGAATAAATGTGTCACTCTGGTTTATAGTTTTAGTCCTCATTCTGTAATCATATATCCCTTCTATGGTCTACTTAGTGCCAAGCTTTTGTATTTTCCTTGGTGATTTTACAGTCTAAATAGCCCCCAAACATTGTGCTGAGATTCTGTCTAGTGTTCTCAAGCACAAGGAGGCTGTGATGTGCCTTACGAAGAAAAAAATGTGCCCGAGTCTGGCAGGCATGGCTCAGTGGTTGAGTGTTGACCTGTAAACCAGAAGGTCACTGTTCCATTCACAGTCTGGGGTCATGCCCAAGTTATGGGCTTGATCCCCATCGGGGGTGATACAGGAGACAGCCAGTCGATGATTCTCTCTCATCATTGATGTTTCTATCTCTCCCTCTCCCTTCCTCTCTGAAGTCAATAAAAAATATATATTAAAAAAGAAAAAAATGTGTTAGATAAGGGTTTTTTTCAGGCATGAATTACAGTGTTATTGGCCATAAGCTTAATGTTAATGATTACATAATGTGTCTTTAAACAGAAATTCTCATAAAATAAGGTTATATATTGACTGGTTGGCAAAAATGTTATAACCAGAGAGTCAGAAGAACACAACTATTTATTTTCCCTAGGAGAAATGATTAAGAATTTGCTAACTCAGTTTTCAAAGTCACTTCATATACTATAACTGCAACAAATGATAAGAATCAACTGTATTATTTAGAAATACTTTGAGAGAGTACTTGTTAGAAATAACCTCAGTTTTCATTTTTTAAAGTACATCTTTATTTTTATCTCTCTCTTTAAAGACAATTTCACTAAGTGTAAAACATCACATTGATAATTACTTTTTTAGCACATCGAAATGCTTTCTTATTGTTTTCTGTCTTCTATTATTACTACTGAGAAATCAGTTATCAGGCTAATTATTTATCTTTTTAAGTATTCTTTTTTCTCTGATCACTTTTAGACATTCTCTTTCTTTTGCTATTCTGAAATCTGTTAAATTGGTGTTTTTCATCACTTAAAATGCCCATTGATTATTTTCCCTTTGAATATTGCATCTCCTCCATCCTCCCTTTTTGAGAACTTGAAGATATGTATTTTAGATATTCTCAATTTATCCTTCCATATCTCTATAACTCTTTTTCTATTTCTTTGTTTGCCCATGATTACCTGTGACTATTTTCTTAAGATTCGTTTTGAAAACACTAATATTCCCTTCATCCATGCTACTCAGAAATTTAGCAATTCACTGAATTTCTAATATTATGTATAATATTTTCTAATATTGAAGTTTTGATTCTTAAAAATGTCTTGTCAATGTTTGTATTCCCCTACTCCTTATAATACTCTATTTTATCACAAACACACATGTGTGTATCTGTTATTTCTGATATCTTCCATCTACACAGTTCAGATGGTTCTAGTTGCTCTTCCAGCTGATGCTTCTGCAAGGTGATTCATTTTCTTCCCTTATGACTTTTAATTTGTCTTCATACATCCTGCACCTTTGTCTGTAATATATTTTTGAAGTCTGGGTTTGAATTCTTTCCTTTTAGAGAGGATTTGCATTTGGTTCTTTCAGGAATTTGGGGTCATATCTGCCTGGAGACTAACTAAATTTCCAGCTAAATTCACAAGGTGTAAGTACTTGCCCTAGGCTAGCTATGCTCTGCAATGACTTTTTCTTTGCTCATTCTTCCCCAAGCAAAGAGTGATATATGCACATTTCCCTCTATCTCCCTACAAGGCGGTAAGTCCTATAATTCACCACTTGGTTACCATTTCAGAGGACCTGATGTATGCAAGGTGAAAGTGTTGCCCGTGGAAATGCTGTTTTTGCAGTATCTCAAAGAAAAGCATTACCACCAGGGAGGATGAGGTCTGGTGGTAACATTCATTTGTGAGGCAAAATCAAAAAGATGCCCCTCCAATGGCCCATCTCCAGCTGTCCCACCAGGGAAAATCAGAAAGCCAGAAAGAGGGTCCATGTCTAGAGATTCCGAGCCTTAGTAAAGCTTAGTCCCAGTCCTGCATTTGGCTAGCTTATCTCGTGTTCCCGTGCAATTGTTGTTTTGCTGCTGTACCCAGGCATTTAAGATCGACTTACTAAGAACTTGCAAATGGGCAATACGTGGATGAAAAGGGAGCCACATACTAAAGCTGAGAAGCTCAGGGGAGAGGCTTGCATGGCAGCACTACAAACTCAGAGAACTAAAGTAACAACACAGCATGGTCTGAAAGCAAAGTTTTCTAACTAAAAGCAATTCATGGCAGGTAGTTATGTCCTGGGCGGTTATCTTTCCTGACAAAGGTTGAGCCTGTCTTATTGTCTTTTTGCATCTATAATAACACACCTTTGTAATGTCAGGGTAATTTCATTTTTCCAGTCCCCTCAGGCAAAATCTCCCACTGGAGCAGCAGACCACAGAACCTCTCCTTACAACTGCTATCATGTAAATTGGCAACTGTTAACTATCCCATACCCACCAATGTAAGAGAAGTATGTGTCTATTCATTTTACTTTTACCCAACCCCAGAGATTTCCCTGCTTTGCTTTCTCCTGCCCCCTAATTTATCACCAATGACTTTGGTCAATGGAGTCTTCATCTAACTTGAGACAGAAGTAGTTCTTAATGCCTTTCTTGCTCATAAACAAACAAAATGGCTTTTCTTCTTGGAGTTTTCAAAGAGCTTTTAAACTAATTTATTATTACAAAATTATTGTGTCTTTTGGGGGGGGCGGGGGGGGGCTGTGCAGTACACTGAAAATACCATAGTGAATATAAGAGACCTTACCAGTTCTTAGGAGTTTACTATTTATTATAAGAGGTAGGCCTAAACTGAATAATGTATCAGCCTGTAAAATTATCTCAAATTCATAATTGCCAGGTTTGTGTGAGGACAAGTCTTCCTTTCTTATTTATGCTGTTCCTAATTTATTCTATTAGAAATGTGCCAATATGAATGCTGAAAGTGAAGCATCACAGATAACACTACACCACGATCCTTCAAAGCCAGAGCCAAACAAATAGAACCACATTTTTAGTTCATATTGTATGGAATTTTAGTTTTAATGGGGTCTTGCTGCAATGAAAATGCCTCTATTCTGAAATACATGTCACTGCTGGAGATGACATAGTTCATGTATTCATTGCAAGAATTGCTTCTCCAACATGAATAGTGTATGTGTGTATATTCTGGAAAAAAGTATGTATAAATGGTGAGGGAATCAGGTCCACTGTTAAATGGATATTAATTACTAAATTGAATTGATATATGTTTCCTTATAACTTTGGCCCATTTTCCCCATTTTCTACTTGAATTCAGATAGAACAAACCCACATCTATTATTTTAATGTTCTTCAGACTCTTGAGCATATCAGCAAACGATACTACATATGTTTGTGTTTTGGCATAGTCAGAGCTTATTGAGCAAATATTACTGGCATGATAGATTGAAAGTTGTATGAATGGCAAAAATAAAGTCTTGAAAGTTAAAGACAGGTATCTCCTGGGGAGCTATTTATTTACATTTCAAAGGGGAATAAACCTTGGGATTATCACCTTTTCTCCCCAGAGAAGATTTACATTAAAGAGCAAAATGCTATCTCAACTCCCTTCCACTTCCATGTCTTCCTCTCCTTCGCCCTCTCCCTCTTTATGTCTTTCTCTTTATTCTCCCAGGGATAAAGGAACCAGCCGTGCCATCAGCCCCTAAACAAGCTCTGAGGTTCATCATTTTGGAGTTCCTGTCCCCACTGTATGTTATGGTGACATCTTCCCTCACTATGTCACCCCATGGGGGTTTGGGTGATGGGGAACTGATTAAAATGTTCTGTGAGTAATTAAAAGTCTGGCCTCTGAGCCAGAAACCTCGTGTGTCCTGTCAGAGTAAAATAAATACAATGACTTAGCAAAGGATAGCTCATATTAAGACTTCTCTTCTTCAAGCTGAACAACTTGAGATTCCTCAAGCCTCAAGCTAATTATCATTCCCCTGAGCACATAAATAATTGTTAGCTATTAGCATTCTGATTTGCCAATGTCTTCCCTAAAATAGCCCCTGGAATAAAATAATAAGTAAAACCTAGGAAACTTTATGTCAGTCTTCTTAATCCAACTTTACATGTTTTTGTTAGTATACGGAACAGGCTACAACTCAAAGAAGAATTTCTCTGTGTCTTTGTGTGGATGAGGCATGGCATCAGTCTTCCTTAGACCATCTAAATTAACTAGAAAACCTGTCCCAGCCTCCTGCACATCTGACTGTGTGTGTCTCCTATTAGATATTCCTCGGAAGCCTTGGAATACTGCCTGTAGACTTCTAGAAGAGATCCATAGCATTTTGAGTCATAGTATTGTCTCAGGAGATTGAAAATCAGTCCTAACATCTGCTTTCAAGTTGTCTTCAAATATGGTCACATAAAGTAAACTGAATTATGAATTCACCTTTTAAGTAAAGTTATGTAGTTGTGCAAGGTGAACTCTATGCAATAATAAACATTACTGGGGGAGGGGTGGTACATAAGAATAGTTGTCCTCATTTAACATGAGGAAAATAAAGCCAAAGTAAAAGCTTGCCCCAAATCCCAGAGTATGTGATGTGATGGTTTTTAATTTGAATTCTTGAAGGCTACGAATTTAGACAGAGCACATTATCAAGATGATCAGCCAATGACTACATGTAATAATCGTTCCTGAACATAAATTCTCACTCATTGGATGTGAATATTTTTATGTCTCCTAGAAATATTTTAGGATATTTTCTGGTCAGGCACATCAGGTGCTAGCTCTAAAACATTGACAACTCTCAAAAAGACAGTTTCCTAAATGGCCACGTACTGTCTGCAAGAGAAATTTCGGTAAGTAGAAAACCATCTTTTAAAAATATTTTTTTTCTATTAGCACCCACTTGTTACATGATCTTTTGCTTACCTGAACAGTTTGATTCTTCTATTTGCTTTCAAAAGATCCCCAGTATGTGCTATAAACAGCCTAGTCTATAAACATTCAGGGATATGATAAAGTATCATTTAAAAAGCCTTTCTCAACCTAGGATTCCTGTTTTTAACCACCGTCCAAGTCAATTTGAAAATTTAATCCTCCTCCCTTGGCAATAATTATCAGCAAGGATTATATTATATAATTATTATAAAATAAAACACAATGGATCCATTTTTTACCTGTAATTATAGATACTCAAAGCAATACATCCTCAAATTTCTCACATCTGTATAGCCTGGCTCTTTTCTGAATAGAGGGAATAATTTTATTACATTAACTGGCAAGATCATTCCTCTCAGACTTGCCTCTCACTCATTATTTCTATTCCGGTGTTCTTTCTTAGAACTCTGCATTTGTGATTGAACAGGTTCCAAAAGAGAAACTTTGTGTGAACAGTGAGCTCCCTCCTGCCAAGCTCTGGCTGATAGGGTACAAGATACTTACAGCGAGTTTACCCAGCAAATGCACTTCTCGCTGAACTGGGCAGCAGTCCACACTTCAAATGCCAGTAACTCCCGGTGAGCCCTGAATTGTCAGCTAATTTCAGCTAAAAATAAATCCTACAGTGGGGGTTTTCCATTAATTATGCTTAAGAACTAGGTAATAGTCCGCATGGCGTTAAAAGCAACTTTGCCCAAAGGTTTCAGAGTTGTATTAAAGCCTTTTGCACTTCATTGTCCCTGAAAACCCACGGTACTCACTCCAGTGAGGTGTTCGGCCGCAGGTCACGCCTCCTGTCTTCCATGGCAGCTGATCCATGTACCCAAGTGACAACACAGCACAGCCGCCCCAGCCTTTCTAAAGCCATCCTGCCGGGTGTCTTTTTAGTTTTCAAGATCAGGCTCTACGGAGGGAGAATATTGGATGCGATTATTATCATCACTAGTATCATTATCACGATTATCAACCTCAGAGAATTACGCCATGTATGTTATCCTGAGTTATTCCCCACCCCAACAACAAAAAGTCAACAAAAATAAACACAAAAACAAAAAGCAAAACAGTAGCTTAGCATCCACATCGGCACTTTTAATGTAGCTCACATTAGTTTAGCTATAGCTCAAAAGATACTTCATTGTTTCAGGTTGTTAACCACAATGTCTTAGAAGAGGAAGCATGTTTACTGTCATTTTGCAAAAGTCGTTTCTTCCTTTATGAATTTGGCAGCGAAGAATTTCAAAGATACCAGTGAGGGGTTGGTATTGCGCACCCGCCAAAGCTGTCAGGCCTCATTACCTCCAAGACAAAAATTACAGGCTAATGTATTAAATGCTTGAATAGAAAAGCGCCCGGCACCATCTCGGCTGCGCGTAATGGGGTGACACCAGCAGCCCCCAGGCCGCACTCCAGCCTTCTCCCCGCCCCGTCCCCATCGCAGTGCACGGAAGTGAAGAGATGATGAGCACCCCCGTCAAAATCGAATGGCTCGATTTACTGCCAGCGGGCCCCAGCAGCGCTGCTGCTCCTGTGAATGCAATGCATCATTCTAACACACCCCATTTCCAGGGGTCTGTCACGAAGGTAACACACTTCTCTGGTGAATATTAGCAACGCAGCTCCCAGCCCCAATTTGTCTCTTTTAAAAAGCAAACTGGAAGTCAATTTGAGGGATTTGTTCTGATTCTAGCAAACAAATTGCTTTCACGAAGAGGTAGGTTTTTGTTTCTAAGTAGTTCTGATTTTCCCGTCACTTTTTAAAAATTCACATGTTTCTCTAGGAGGTTTCTACCTCTAGACATTTACAGCTAAGTCCTTGAGCACATTTTGCAGCCCCCAAATGAACACAGGAGGTCACATGTTGACATCTATCACACCGACAGTTACAGTGAACTTTCCCTCATCTATCGTCCACACCTGGCTAACAAGGAACTCAGAATCTCCTCCTGCCTGAATTTAAGCTGTGAACCCCAGCCTTGCTTCCTAGTAAATTGCTGTTCTGCTCATGGTGCGTGGAGAATGTGAGCTCCCCCCTCAACGGGAATGAATCGCTCTCTTCTCCTAACCAGGCAGGTGCCTGAGCATGTCTCTCCTATTTCCAATCTGGAATCCCCTAAAATTGTCAAACTGTGGAACACTTTCAGGAAAGCTTAGATTGTTTGGAAGAATAAGGTAAAATAGGAAGATCATAAGGTTTGGAGTGAGACAGACTCAGGTAGCAATCTGTCTTACCAGCTTTAGTTTCCTAAACTCAGTTTTCCTATTTGTAAAATGGAGGGAAATTATGGCTACTTTATAGGGATTTTGGGAGGGGTAAAGAACTATAATGTAAGAAATCACACTGGAAAAACTCAGTGGGTCTTTGAGGGTATTTTATTTTTAATTCATCTATTAAATATTTTCATATATTTCATTTCTCTATTATAATACACATAGTGGCTTTAAAGCATATTTTAACCTAACACACTTTATTTTTCTTAGTTGAATACCGAGAATAACCAATGAACGGTATGTTTGGTGCTAGAGTGGACACAGCCACTTCCTTTCAGAAGGATGTATTCTAGATAGGTGAAATAAAATGATACCCAAATGACTAAGCCATAAGAGGAAATAGCAAAGTGCCATGAGAGAAAAATAAAATCCTAAGGAAATTTCATATACAAAGAAGACTAAGCACAGCTTCTACGAGATGGTGTTTGGCATAGTCTAGATGTACGCATAGTCCAGTTCCTTTAAATTGGAAAAAATGCATGGGACTTGGGACAAATAGGTACAAAAGAAAGAATGACACTTCAGGCTGGGGAAAATTTAGGTATGGGGAATGGTACACGTAGATCACTTTGTAGAGGATCTGGAAAGCTTAGGTAAAATTTTGACTTTAAATTGTAAGCAATTGTTAGACACTAGAGGTGTTTGAACAAGGAAATAATATGATTTTAAAAAATTCTGCCTTAGTCCCAGCTGGTTTGCCTCAGTGGTTGGGCTCAGTTATTTGGCTCTATAGGCCTGCAGACTGAAGAGCCCTAGGTTCTATTCTGGTCTAGAGCATGTAACTCATTTGCAGGCTCAATCCTCAGCCTTAGTTGGGATGTGTGCAGGAGGCAACCAATTGATGTGTAGCTCTCATATTGATGTTTCTCTTTCCCTCTCTCTCTCTCTCTCTCTCTCTCTCTCTCTCACTCCCTCCCTCCCTCCCTCCCTCCCTTCCACTCTCTCTAAAAATCATTAGAAAAATTGCCCTAGCCGGTTTATCTCAGTGGATAGAGTGTCGACCTGGTTTGATTCCAGTCAAGGGTACATGCCCAGGTTGTAGGCTCAATCCCCAGTGGGGAGCGTGCAGGAGGCATCCAATCAATGATTCTCTCTCATCATTGATGTTTCTATCTCTCTTTCCCTCTTCCTTCCTCTCTGAAATTAATGAAAATACATTTTTAAAAAATCAATAGAAAAATATCCTCAGATGAGGAGTAACAAAAACAAACAAGCAAAAAAATTCTGTTTTAAAAGAATGAACCTAGTAGCAATGTGCAAGGAATAGGAAAATAGAAATCAATAGGTTATTGGAACATCAATAGAATCCTTTTTTACAAAATAACTAATGAGGGCTCAAACCATAAGCCTCCAGGTAGTGCTACACAGCTCTCCTGGTAAAATACCTATTACAGAACTTTGTTCAATTAGGTGCTTAATAATTTTGAAGGACGTGGATGTATTCATATTAAATAGTCAGGCCATCTCGCCCTTTCATGCATGCCAACTCCTTATTACATTCTCTTTCCCACGTGCTCCCGGAAGCATTGAGGAGGGCAGCTCTGGCTTACCTGGTTCCCTCAGTGCAGCATGGCACCGCTTGCTTTTCTGCACTGCAGAGGAAAGAGTGATCAGAGAGTGGGCCTGCAACTGACTCCATCCCCAGAGTGCTGTTTTCTCAGATGCCATTACAGGCCGTGTAAGGCCAGAGGCAGCCATGAAATGCGCTGCCTCTTCTCCATTCCTGGGAAAATAACTAAATTTTTCTACTTTTACAAAACATTTTTTTCTTCAATGGACTTCAAATGTTCTTTTAATATCGCTCACAATAGCTCTCTGTAGAAAAATTCTGGGCAAGGATGATCATTCTGACCTCACAGATGGGGAAAACTGAGACAAGGAGATGGAGTATCTTGCCTGAGGCCATGTAGCAAGTCAATTTCCGAGCCAGGAATAGTCATCGTTACTGTGTCTCCAATGCCTTGGCACAGAGCTCCGTCACTGCGTGTGCTCCTTCTGAGCTGTGTGAGGGGCAATATTAAAAAAATACACCAGTGCTATGAAAGCCACAGGAGAGAACTAAGCTCTCTAGGGGGAGACCATTGGGCTATACTCCCATGGCTCCCTCATCCTCATATATATAATTTATTTGTAAACTTCCAATGTCATCTATACTTAACCTCTACATTCTTGCTCACTTTATCCAGTTCCTCACCAAAGCTGAAGTTTACACAGTATAAGACTCTGCCCAATGGAATAGCATGCTCCTCAGAATCACTTTTTCTTTCTTTACCTTGTGGCTCTCACCATAAAGAGTACACAAAGATATCGTAAGCTTAGATATTTTATTTGATGAATTCGTTACTTATATTCATTAGAGATGCTTTAGGCTAAAAGTAACAGGAAACCCAACTACTACAGGTATTTAAACCACAAAGACAATTATTATTTATTCAGTAGCAAGTGTGGAGATAGGTGGTCTTGGAATTAATTTTGCAACATAATGATACCATCAAATATCCAGGCACCTATACTGACACCTTTCCCATATGACTGTTGTTGTTACCACATGGTGATAAGAGGGCTGCTGTAGATCAGACATTTAATCCTTGTTCAAGAAAGAGTAAGTGGAAAGTGGCAGTACCAGCAAGCAACTATCAGGTATCTATTTCTTTGATCAGGAAACAAGAATCTACCAGAAGCTACCTAGAAGAATGTTGTTTATATCTTCTTGACCAGAAGTAGCTCACCAGGCCACCTCTAGCTTGAAGAGAAGCTGGAAAGAGACTATCTTTGCTTTATAAGAAAGAGGAAGAGAGGAAACAGGAGTAGGAGCCAAGTGTCAGTCACCATCCTCGGGGCAATCAATGGAGACATAAAACACAGTATGCATGTTCTTCACTTAATATCTTGTCGTAAAGCTACTCTTTGGGTAAATAATAAAATAATAATTGCAAAGAAGTCAGAGATATGAAAGAAATAGGGTAATAAATAAATGACTGTTGAAGGGAAATGATTAAACAAAAGAGAAGAACTTTGATGTGATCAGATAAACAAAAAAGTGTCTTTTACAAGAAAAATGCCTACACACTTTTCAAATATACTATGAAAATCATGCAAAGAAATGGGGCATGCAATTCAGTTTATCTGAGCTCCTGTTTTGAGCTCTTACTTTTTTACTCCTCCTTTAACAATAATGTCATGGCTAATGATGGGGCCACAGCAGATAGCTGAGTTTTCCACCTACAGACCCTGGGAATCAGAAGTTTTCTCTGGGGTGGCTCTAGCTAGAGGACTAACCAATCCATCAGGATTCCACAAGCCTTCAATTAGCAAATATGCAAGGCATAGCAAGAAAGCATTCTAAATATCAGAGCTGATAATGTAACAATTTCCAATTGCTACTGCCACTCTGCTGAACGAATTTTAAATATTTTATTTTTCAGCCATGCCCTGAGGCAAGCTCATCAAGAGTGGCACCAGGTTACAAATTTAATAAATTAATTAAATAATGTTGCTCATTGTGATATCTTAATGACAGGCATCTGAAAAGCTCTTTATACTCCTATTCATAAGGTCCAGTACGTGCTCAGTGCTCTTGGTAAAGAGAAAAGCACAAATGAACTGCTGGTTCTCTTACTGTCTGTATTGACTCCTCTGAAAACACAACATAATTGCAAACGTGTATGGAGCAATTATGTGTCTGGCCCTGTGCTGGGCAGTTTATGGGTCTTAATTTATTCCTCACCATAACTCAGTAAGGGAGACGACATTATTCTACTTTATAGATCAGGAAACTGAGAGCCAGAGATATTAAGTAACTTGTCTAGGATAACACATACTAAGTCATTGGTCACAGGGAACATTATACAATCATTCTATTTCTACTGAAGCCACTCATACCAGTATCTACAACAAAACTTTCTCTGTCCTGGCTGGGTAGCTCATTTGGTTAGAACATCATCCCCATATGCCAAGGTTGGGCCAGTCAGGGCACCTACAAGAGCCAACCAATGAATGCATAAATAAGTGGAACGACAAATCAATGTCTCTCTCTCTCTCTCTCTCTCTCTCTCTCTCTCTCTCTCTCTCTCTCTCTCTCTTCCTCTCTCAAAATCAATAACATAAAAAGAAAACTTTCTTTTCATATTCTACAAATACTAGACACCTCTCAACTCAGGAAATAAAGGCATTTCTAATGGAATAGGGCTTGTCATTGTGCAGATTCTTAATAAATGGTTATTAAATTGAAATGCACTCTTCAGCTGCATGTGTATCTTTATTTCCCAAGGAGCATCACTTTATCAAAATAAAAATGAATGCAATGGGTTGGAGGGATAGGGACCGTTCAAATTATTGCCACCAGAAAGCCTTACACACCATCTGCCATGAGATGTATTCTCTACCAATGCAGGCGCAGTGGATACAGGCAACCAAGTGGAGTCAAACAGTCCATAGCTTAATTGCCTTCTAAGTTTTCACAGCACCAAGAAAAGGCTTGACCCTACCGAGCCAGCTGGCAGGAAAATATGTCTTCTGAAAGCCTTCTGACCTTGAAGCACTCGTTTCAAAAAACTTCTTCCACCCATAGGCAGATATGTTTATCCATCAGCCTTTGTGTGAGGGAAAATGAGTCTATGGAGACAAATTTCAGGAAAAGAACTGCAGGGTGTTTTTTCTTTTTAAAGCACTTGGGTACATTTGAGGTTCATTTCTTATTTCCAAAGGAAACTGATGGGAAAAGCCATGGAAAATGCCACAGTGATAGTATTTTCACGACCTAACTCCTTGACTTTCTATACGTCTAAGGGATATCTGGCTTCTAAAGAATATTTGAGTGCCAAACAGCACTTAATTCACTTACAAAATAGTATTAAAGCTTCAAAAAATTTTGACTCAGCTTTACCCAAATAATACTAACTTCTGAAGGTGCTTATTTTTATAGGATTTGGTATCTCTTGACCTTTACCTTTAAAAAAATACTTTTGAAAATGTCCCTGCATATTCTCTCTCTCTCTCTCCCCCTCTCTTGCCCCCACATCTCTTTCTCTGCCACACACACACACACACACACACACACACACACACACACACACAAATGTCTTTATAGTTAAAAGCACAATATTTTGAAAGTCTTAGTTGTACTATTTCCAGTGATATGATCTCTTGCCAGACACCACTTAACTGATTTCAATCTGTTTCTTCATGTGTAAAATTGAGGTAAAAGCATCATCTACAGTTGATTGTTGTTATTCGTGGTAAATATGTTCTATAAAGTTGCCACAACCACTGAATGAGCAAAATACTGAACCCTTGCTCCTGGTGAAAATACAGGGTTAGGTTCCCACCAGCCTCTGGTCACACTTCCATCAACTGATGATTCTGTGACTTTTGTATGTGTGTTTCTGTTTAAAGACACCTTATTTAATATACATGGTGATTCATTAACACTGAACTCACAGCTAACAGCACTGAAACTCAAGCCTCAGTGAAGTGTTTCTAACACAACCTCTCGCAGTTAGAAACATCAGACAGCCCTTCAGCGCTGTGCGTGTGGACCGTATTAAACAGCAAAATCACCAACAAAAAGGACAAAAGCGTGAAAGACATGGCACTAAACCAAACAGACCACGAAAGGGACACTTATTTGGGTCTGAGAGCTGAAACCAGAAAGCAGAGTGGAGTCCCTTGTTCGACCTCAGCTGGGAATGCTAACCTAGGGCAACTCAGATTTTCACCCCTCCATGCGTGGCTATGACAGGCCTCACATGCTGAGAGTACTGATTTGGGGGTTGTAAAGTAATGGTAGCGAGTAGCTGAATGTGCAAATATGGAATCTGCTAATGATGACTGACTGTACTTAGGAATATTCAAAATCAAATTCTGATTTTCTTACATATGGTTCTTTAGATTGAATAGAAGTTCTGGAAATTGTCATTAACATGCCAGGGGTGTGTAGACTTCCTGCTCTACCTTTTACATGGCCCCAGGGCTCAGATGATAGGGAGAAGGCAGTGCTCCAGCAAAGATTGATGGAGATGCTGATTTGCAATGGTCCAAGGAGCCAGAGCCAGCAAGGATATGCTGCTTGTGAACTGTTCATGGCATGTGGGTTCTAAATGCATTTCACTCACTCATTTATGCAGCAAACAATATTATAGGAACTTTGCCAGGCAGCGTGTACCAAAAAGAAATATGCAATATAGCCATTCCCTTCCAGGACTGTTCTCAGCTTCTCAGGGTATGTACACAGGCCTGGCTGTTTAGCTCTGCCTGCTCATGCAGGAAATGGCAATGCAGGCTTGGGTTTGCTCCCAGGTGTATCCTCTCAGACTAGTGTGTAACCCTGGAAAATCACACTGGGAAAGTGGGATGAAGATGAAGGCCAAACAATGAATAGCCCCTATTCCCTGAGGGTTAGCCCCTATTCCAGGGGTGGGCAAACTTTTTGACTCGAGGGCCACAATGGGTTCTTAAACTGGACCGGAGGGCCAGAACAAAAGCATGGATGGAGTGTTTGTGTGAACTAATATAAATTCAAAGTAAACATCATTACATAAAAGGGTACGGTCTTTTTTTTCAATAGTTTTATTCATTTCAAACGGCCGGATCTGGCCCGCGGACCGTAGTTTGCCCACGGCTGCCCTATTCACTGAGTTGCCCTATCAGTGGTCGGCAAACTGCAGCTTGCGAGCCACAAGATGAAGTGCATGTGAAAACAATATAAAAATTTTCAAAGAATATATTCATGTTAACCTATTGTTTTTATTGATGATGGGAATGAAGTTATATCGTCACATAAGTCACCAGTTTCATGAGGCAGTAGTTTGTTTTCTCTGAACAGCTAGTTTGAAGAAGCAACACAAATTGATTTTTAGAAGGCTAATGTGTTTTGGCATGCTGGAAACGGCTGGTGTGTGCTCTCTCCCCTGTAGTTTAAGGATTTCAGATCATCAATGTAACTGTGTAACAAAGCACTAATCATGCCTCTGCTAATAGAATGTAAGTTGAAATTCAGTGCTGGTGCAAATAATGTATATTCCTGGAATTGAATTTTTAACGTATAAAATTAAGAAATATCAACAGTGTCCTAACCAGTTTGGCTCAGTGGAGAGAGTGTCAGCCGGGGGACTGAAGGATCCTGGGTTCTTATCTGGTCAAGGGCACGTACCTCAGTTGCAGGCTTGACCCCTGGCCCTGGTCAGGACATGTGCAGGAGGCAGCTAATCAATGTGTCTCTCTTACACTGATGTATCTCTCTCTGTGTCGCTCCCCCACCTCCTAATCTCTCTAAAAGTCAATAGAAAAAAATATCCTCGAGTGAGAATTAACCAAAAAGAAGAAGAAGAAGGAGGAGGAGGAGGAGGAGGAGGAGGAGGAGGAGGAGGAGGAGGAGGGGGAGGGGGAGGAGGGGGAGGAGAGAAAGAAAGACCAAAAACAAGTTCATTTGTAGATGATCTGAACCTGAAATTACTGCACTGGAAGTGATTCACATCTTCTCAAACTCCCATTGTCAATGGTGGTAGCATCATCAATCACTCTAGACAGTATTTGACAGAAAAGCGCTTTAAGTCATATCTTAAAGTCAGCTTTTCATCATCTTTTTCTTAACCCTAACTATCCAATTACCAAGAGTTGGGTATTAAGCATATGTCCATCCTATCAGTACTGCATTCTATTTTCACAGGTTCTAGGATGTTCACTGCAATTAGTTTCATCTTGTTTCGATTATATAAAAAAGTGAATTGGCCAGAGAGGAAGTAATTGTCCTATTTTTTCTCCTGTTAATAGAATGCTAGAGTATCTGTAGGTTCTTTGCAAATGCAAGAGGATAGCACCTCCCACTTTGGTAAATATTAAATTCTGAGTGGAAGAGCTCAATATCAGTAATCATGTACCATCAGTTTACAATAGCACTACAATTAGCACATTTGTTCACCTGTGCATTTCTTACTAACTTACTAATAATCATTCTCTAAGATCCCCTATTGCTTCATCCATCCAACAAAACAAGCTAAATTTGATCTGAGTGAAATAATAGTGCCCAAGTTCCCATTTTACTTTTCTTTAGATCCGTTTCACACATTCCAATGAGCTATTTCTCATTATTATTTAGGGTGTTAGTCTTGATTTTCCTGGATATGAAGGGAAGGAGAGGTTGCAAGAGAAAGAACCTTCTTAAGAAATCCAATTCAGAAAGAGAGCCATGACCCAGAGCAGTAAATAACAGTCTGGGTACAGTCCCACATATTCTTTAAAAATCATAATCAATTTTTTTTTTCAATTTTCACAAAACCAATGGGAGGGTATGGTGAAAGATTTGAGTGGCAAATTATTACCTAGAATGCTGTTACAGGGGGAAAAAAAAGAGCATGAAAAACTTTAAATAATAAGTATTATCCTCTTGACAGTCTATGATAAATACAAAATTGTTGCATAAATCTGAAAGGAGTTCTTACTTTATCAGTTCCATCTTAAAATATTATTAGAGTCTCTCCCCAACCTCTGACAGTGGTTCTGGGTATTTATTTACTTTTTAAACTTGACTTCCAGACTTTTTTTTTTTTTTTTTACAAACCTAGCTATGGAAAGATATTTGAACAAACTTGATGGGTTTTCTACTAGATGTCTATACTGAAATACAAGGTGATGTAGCATCCTGTGGGTTTTCAGACCTGGGAAATGGTCATGCGCAGTTATCAGATACACCTGCCTAATCCTGAAACATGATCCAAGGAAGGCACCATCATCCATTCAGTGTTTAAGTTCGTAGTAAGCGGCTGCTGCTCTCTAGGCGCTGTGCTGAAGTAGTGCTGGCACTGGGAAGCCGTTGTCTAATTTGAATGGATACGACGTGGAGTTTTATCCTGTGTCCAAATACTGCCACATAGTACTTTACCTTTTAATGAAAGAACAGAAAGGAAAGTCACATTTTTTAGTGCTATGTGTTGGGCACCCTAGCAGAATTTTTTTCTGGTGATTTCATTTAACCCTCATATTAACCCCCAAAGGAAAGTCATTCAATTTCTACAGAAAACAACTGAGTCTCAAGGAGGCCGAACACATGTGGGCAGTGACATGCAATTTGAGAGTGGTAGAGCTGGAAATGAAATCCAGTTTAATCTGAATTCGATTTCACCCATTCTCCTTTGGCCTTTGAGTTATGGAGGGAGACTTTTCTACCTTCAGAAATCCACTATACTGAAGCAGCGCCTCGCTTAAGGGGATTGTACACCATGCTCCTATCCGGGAGAGGATGCCTTCATTTCTCAGTCACTACTTCAGGGAGAATCCATGGCATCCCATGAGCTAGAATGAAAGCCAAGAATGGCAGATAACCAAGGGCCTAGGGTACAGAGGGAAGAAAACTTTGAAGTTTTTTTATTTCCTGTCTGACCAAGGACCAGCCTAGTCTATATAACAACTCTTCTTTCCTGATATTTTGTACCAGTGGATTTATCAGAAATAGATACATTCATGAATTACAAAAACCTACAAAATCTCTGTGGGGGGAAGGGGTTTCCCTCACTTTGGGGGTACTGATATACACAACTCCCAAAGCCCCTGAAAAATAAGAGGTAAGCTTATTTCTCACATGCTTAAATTTCTCTTTCATTGATGGAAAATGGCTTTGGGTATAGCCTTCCCAATGTGCTCTCCGAGTATTTTTCTTCTGCATAAAACATGAAATTGTGAAGCGCAGAGGACTACACAGTTCACTGCAGCCACCAGAAGTCATTGATTCCTGCATTTATTTCTTCCAGATTTCAAATCTATTTTTTATGCTGCTTGTCATATAGGGTTGACATGTGTCACAGACACTGCTACATACTGAAGTGATGCATAACCATCAGACAACATTTTCAAAGAATAATACATCTTAAATGCCTCTCTATTTAGTGTGATGTACTCAAGACAATTGCCAAAAATAAACATTTATGAGAGCACTATAAATACAATGAAGTTATTTCTCTATTGGACCCAGAAATGCTAATAAACAATAAAAACCAAAGGGAGAGAGAGTCTCCAGCTTAATTAGTTTGCTGATTTTAAATGCGTAGAATTAACAAGTTGTTTTAAAATATCATTGAAAGATTGGTTGATGATAACCTTTCAACTCCCTCCTGGTATCTCACAGTCTTGGATTTCAGTCCCTACCATTCTCATTTAATATGCCACTGGTTTTCTCTGCGCTATCTGGAGATTTCTTTACTTCCTAAGGATCAATTTTTCTCATCTTTTAAATCGTGCCTCTTCTCTGGAAATTATTATGGCCCAAAGGAAATGAGTAGAAGAGGAAAGTCATTTTTATCCAGTAGCACATTTATTCAAGTATTTCTGTAATAAGGTGAATATGTGTGCATGTGCAGGTGTGAATTTATATATGTGAGTTATGCAAGAGAATAACATTGGAATGAGTTAAATGGCAGGGCTTGCCATAACCAGGTGAGCAATGGTCTAGGCAGGGGGTCTGGATAGATTACAGATCAAGAGAACTAAGTCACTATTTTCTCCTTCACTGTGAAGATGTATAAGGTAAAAATAAAGAATCATCATGCCATGCAGACAGAGTGGCTCTGTTTCTTGGGCATCGTCCTATACACTGAAGGGTTGCCAGTTGATTTCCTGGTCAGGGCACATGCCTGGCTTGCAGGTTCAATCCCTGGTTGGGACACATGCAGAAGGCGACTGAGCAATGTTTCCCTCTCACCCTCCCCCTCCCCTCCCCCCTCCCCCTCCTCCTCCCCCTCCTTGCCTTCCCTCCTTCTCTCTCTCCCTCTCTCCCTCTCCCCCCCCCCCATCCTCTCTCTAAGCATGTCCTCAGGTGAGGAAAAAAATCATCATGCCACATTACCCTCTATATTCTAAATATTCTAACACACACGGACACATACACATACTTTTATCTGGACCCATGTCCCATACAAAACCCTGGCACAATCGTTTTATTAGGCAAACTTATTTGTGTAGAGAGGCACAGTGAACTAAGGCAAAGTTGAGTTAAATATTCATTAGGTGAAAAATGTAGCACTCTCTCTAACACCCTATTAGATGCTATTTTTCTATATGAATACAGTGTTTCTACCTGACTCTTCGCTTTGAGACATTCAGAAACAAGGCTATGTAATTCATTCATTCCACAGGGCTTCCAGGGTATATATTTGGTGGTTTGTAATGTCTTCTCTCTCAACTCTTGCCACTTGCTCTCATTATTCATGCTGCACAATTACTAATCTATTAGGTTGAGGTACATGAAATTGCCAATATTGAACCTTTCAGACTATATAAATGGCGATTTCATACTTCATTCCATAACTTCAGTTTACCAGTCTTATCACGTTACCTCGCTCTGGGCTCTCATCCCTGCTCAGGTTAGCTCTTCTTCACTCACTTTCTGATACTCAGCCCCTTTCTGCCTTTACTTGGCTAACTCTACTCATCCTTTAGGTCTCTGCTTCTATGCCTCTTTCTCTAGTAAATTTTTCATTGAAAAAAAATGGGTGCTGTGCTCCTTCTAACCAGAAAAATATTAATATAAAGTCGAACCTTTGTTTTTCTCACATTTAGTTACCTACTGTATACCCTGTTTGGAAGATAACCCCATTGAATCCCTAGTAGAGAGTAAGAATAAACAAAAAGGAAAAGGTAATTAACAAGTACCATGACTCATCACTCCACCTACTGGGTCACAGGCAAGAGTCTAAGAGGACACATTGCTGTAGGACCTCAGCAGACCACACAAATTTACAGCATAGTCTTAACACATCTCCCATCACACTGATTTGCTTCCACCAACCAACATATTTTACCAACAAGCAGATAATTAACAGAGTCATCTCAGCTACATTTGGCCAGACTAGAGAGGTCAGGTTTTTGTTGATTGTTGTTGTTTAATGGCTTTTGATTAATTAACCACAGGGATGCACCAAGGTGGACAAATGGTACTGAAATTTATGCTTATAGTCATTTTTCCATGCCTGTGCTTTCTGAAGTTTAAGGCAGTTTCTGTCCAACCCCAGCTCCCTATTGACATACTCAAAGAGCTTAAAATTATAAGGCCTTTCCTGTGTTGGTGAATAATAACAATAATGATCAAAATCACCTGACTATCCAGAAGAGATCATTAAAAAGGATTATTACACTATAATATAACAAAAGGAAGCAGCAGGCAGAGGAAAATGAATAGGGAACTTTAGGTATATATTTGAACCAAAGACAAACTTGATTGATTTTTTTATTTTAATTTTATTTTATTACTGGAACTAAAGCTGTTGAGAGTAACTTAATTTTTACACAGAAAAACCCGGATTAAGAAAGATTTCTAAAGTCAAGAGGGAACTTTTCTTTGGCAAGTGACCTTTGAACTTGTTAAACTGAACCTATCAATGGGGTCAATTCCATTGCACCTTCATAAATATGGATAGTTTCTCAATTTAAAGTGAGCACTTACCCTTAACACTAGGAGCCACCTATAATGTAGAGTTGGTTTTTGCCCAAAGGGTGAAATAATAAATTCTTCTTCAAAGGTGAAACCTACTTGTGTCATCTACTGCATATTTTTAGGGGTGTGTGTGTGTGTGTGTGTGTGTCTTACCTTTTAAAAAAAATAAAGTAAAATATGTGAGGTCATTACCTGGAGTAGAAATAATGCTCTTGCCAAGATTATCAAAATAAAATAAAATTTCATATGTCAGATGATCCTAGCTAATGTTTCATCATGAAAATCCATAACATTGACTTCCTCTTCTGGCCAAGATGAAGTAACAGAAACCGTATTTACCTTCCTGACTAAACTAACTAAAAACCTAGACTAAATGTTTAAAAGAATAGCTGTCAGACATTGGACATCAGACGTACAGAAAGAACTGTGATTCCTGGGGGAAGGAAACACATGAAGTGAGTCCTATGATTGCCCCAACTTACTTCCTTGAAAAATTTTCCAAACTGCAGCACCTGGAGGGGGACCAGATAGAACCTGGCTCTCTCACTATTGAGGAGACAGACCTGGGAGTGCAGAGAGGACAATGTAGCTTTGAAGAACTGAGGACTAAAAATAATTACTTTTTCTGACGCCAGAATGTTGAAAGAATTCATTGCCAGCTGATGTTAAAGAAGTGCTTCAGACTGAAAGAAAATTATACCAAATTGAAATATGGATCTATGCAAAGGAATAAAGAATAGGAGAAGGATAAACCCTTTAGATCATGTAAATGCTAAAAATTGAGACACCAATACCATAAATGATACTAAAGCCTTAGCCCAATTCCTATGTTCAACATTTATAATGGAAACTAGAGGCCCAATGCACGAAATTCGTGCGAGGGTAGGCCCTTGCAGCCCTGGCTTCATCTGGAAGGTTATCCAGATGGTCGGTCTGCTGTTCGGTCTAATTAGCATATTAGCTCTTTATTATATAGAATGGTCCAAAACTGCTTTTGTGCCTCTTGCAGGTAAGACTTTGGAGGGGAGATTTGCTGCAGATTTGTGGGGAGAGAATGTTGCCACATAGGTGGAGTAATTCCCACTTCACCTCAGACCTGGGGAAAGGGATGCTTCTGGGAACCCTTGAAGACTGTGTAGTTGTAGCCATGGAGAATTTATTCCTAACTCATACCCAAAAAAACTTGAGTCACCTAATGCTGCAGAATAGATGAGAATGTATAATTTGTCCCGACTCCTAAGTTTCTAAGAGCAAGGGATATGTGGATGTTTTCTAGCATAAGCACTGACTCCGGAAAGAGGGCCCAGTATCACAGGATCAGAACAACCCAGAAGGATGATGAGACCACAGTAACAAGCACATGAAAGTGAACAACAGATTCCAGAAAGCATTGAAACTATCTGAAATAGAGAGGCGTCCACCCAAGTCAGGAGAACTCCGGAAAAGTAATCTTCGGTGCAGCAGTGGGAGTTCATGGAAGTGCCCCAAGTGTCATCTTTAACCCTCCGCTAACCTGGAAGAATGCAAAGTCACTCAGCTAAGAATTGTCCTATCCTTTATCTTTCTCATCCACTTTCTCCATCTGCTATAATTTTACCAGGGCCCAGAACAACAGCTATCAAGTGCAGCAGGAGTTGTGTGGGGAGTGAAAGCAAAAAGCAACCACACTCTTTCCCTGAAGGCAGAAAGCCACAGGCTGCAGGTCAAAACACGGAGAAGGGTGAGAATATGTACCTTTGGATGAAAATTGTGTTGAAATACACAAAATACCAACAGATATCCTGTTTAAAAATAAACAAACAAAACACTAAGCTAAGTTTATTAAAGGAGGAAAGTCATACATTGCATCACTTTTATTTTTTTTAATTTTTTAAAAATATATATTTTATTGATTTTTTACAGAGAGGAAGGGAGAGGGATAGAGAGTTAGAAACATCAATCAGCTGCCTCCTGCACACCTCCTACTGGGGATATGCCCAGTACCAAGGTACATGCCCTTGACCTGAATCGAACCTGGGACCCTTCAGTCTGCAGGCTGAAGCTCTATCCACTGAGCCAAACTGGTTAGGGCACTTAGCATCACTTTTAAATGTCATTTTGAAATCTGTTAAATTTTGAAAGAAAACAAATGTACACATATATCTATTTGTAAGTATATAGCAAATATTTGTAGATACACACCAAGAAATGATTACTTCTAGAGAAGATGACCGAGCAATAAGGATAGAAAAGAGTTTTTCTTGTGCATCATTTATAACTCTATGAATCTTTTTTTTCCTTATCATGTGCATTGTGGCAGTCACTGTCAGTTGCTACCTAATGCCCATTCACCCCTCCCTGCCAAGAGACTCTTGGTTTTGCTCAAGATAGCAATGTGCCCAGCCCCGTGATGGGTCTCAGATGATCTAGACTAGTCATGACAATACGTCCCATGATTTCCCAGCTCCCTTGAAACCAGGAGAAGCATGTAAGTCACTTCCTTAAAAAATCATCAAGAGATTGCATGGCACTGCCTTTTTCCCTTTATCCTCGCTTCCTGCCACAAATGCAGACTGATGGCTGGAGGTGGAACAAACATCTAATAGCACTGGGAAGGACAAAAGAATCACAGGCTGTTGACTCTGACATTTGGAGCCTGTAAACCAAAGCCAGAACCTCCCGATCTCTTGTTATCTAAGATCACAAGTGTGTTCCTACCAGGTCCAGAAGCATCATTTGATAGCTTGTTAGAAATGCAGATGCTCAGGCCTCGGCCAAGACCTACTGAATCAGAAACATGTTGACAAGGTCCCCAGGGGATTCACAGATACATCAGAGCATTCGAATATCTGCTGTACAAAAAAATAACCCCCCACCGCCCCGCTTGATTAAGTTGTTGTCAGGTATTATATTAACTGGAGCTGAAATTATTTAAATCACATGTATGGAATGCGTTATCAACTTAAAAAAATATACTTAAAAATAAATTTGTGGTATAATAAAAAATATTTGCATAAACTTTAAAAGAATGTTTAGGGGTTATTTATTTCCTTTTAGATCCAAACAGAAGAGCAAAATCTAAAAATGATAAATGAGGTTTCTATTCCTTCCAAAATAAAGAACAATTTCAAATTAATTACATACTAAAGTTTTAATCTGTGAACCACCCTGTATAAAAGCTGTGGTTTAATATTAAAATGGCTCCAATAATGAGATGCTATAACTATAGGTAAATATACACATATGATCAATCAATTTATTTCTTTTTGAAAAACATTTTTTTTTATTGGTTTTGAGAGAGAGAGGAAGGGAGAGGAACAGAAAGAGAGAGAAACGGATGTGAGAGCAAAACATCAACTGGCTGCCTCCTGCACGGCCCCTACCAGGGATGGGGATTGAGCCCACAACTAGAGCATACGCCCTGATCAGGGATCAAACCAGCAACCCTTCAGTGCATCGGATGGTGCCCAACCAACTGAACCACACAGGCCGGGGCTAATCAATCATTTTGTTTTTTAAATTTTACCAAGTTGTTTTTAGTCTAGATTTTAATTTTATCAAATGTATGCTCTACAATAATTGTATCAATCAAAGAACATTCTTTGTCTGTACAGGTTAATTTTGGGGGAGGAGGGGGGCTTGTGTTTAAACCCTAGAGGCTGACTACAAATCACTGACTGAAATCACCTGCATTTGGCCAAAAAAAAAAACCAAACAACTCCCATCACTAGCATTTTCCATTTCTTCTCACTGCTCAACTGAACTGCTTATGTAGTCTGGCTCTGTTATTAAGAAATTTGGGACTCAAATCCTTGGATTGATTTCCCCGTAACAGAATTGTCAGCTACAGAATTCTGTAAAATTTTCCTTTCTTCTGCATTTATTTAACCCAAAGATTTGAAGCCTCGGTTGCCAAAAGTTTTGTACTTCACAAAAATTTCACAGGATAACTAAGAGAAGCAAAAAGAGGTGACTGAATCAACCTGTTTTGTGCCCATATTCAGAACATATTTGTAGAATAGAAAAATGTATCTGTTTGATAACCCAAAAGGTTATTCAGTGTTTTCTGTACACATAGTTTGTAAATGTGCATGCAAGGCTGAGGTGGAACACGGCTCAGGGAAATAGCTCATGCATGTAACCTCCATCACTGCCATTGAGATTTCAGGACCACGTTTCATAAAGAGAAGAGAGGAAAGGGCTACTAAAGTAACTACACCTTCAGTTTCACACTGATACTGAAAATCTCACAATGATTAAAACTCCATTAAAACCCCATCAGACTGATTTTTCATTGAAATCGTGGTTTTTAATTTCTGACTCCCTTGGATGGAGAAAGGGTCACATACTAAACCTGACAAGTTCAGGGGAGGCCTGCATGGCGGCCTTACAAACTCAGAGAGCTAAAGTAACCACACAGAATGGTCCAAACATAAAAATTTCTAACTAAACGTGAGCCATGGTAAGTAGTCATGTCCTAGGCCAGTGTCTTCCTTGCAAAGGTCAATATTTACTTTAACTGAGCCTGTGTATTGCCTTTTTGCAGCTACCGGTGACTATCTTTGGAATGTCAGAGTAATGCCCTATTTTCTCAGATTCTTCAGGGCACAGTCTCCCTCCAGAGAACAGACCTCTCCTTATTATCTTGCTGCCCAAATACCATCTCTGGGTGCTGTAAACGTTAATTGTTAACTATTTCATACCCACCAATGTAAAAGAAGGATTTGACTCCTCATTTTACTCTTTATCCAATCTCAAATATTTCCCCACTTTGCTTTCTCCTGCCTCCCTAATCTACCACCAGTGATTTTCATGTAACACCCTCAGGGCTACTCCTTAATGAACTGCAAAACTGTCATTCTTCAGAGGATTTTCTCAATCTGTGGAGATTTTACTTCCTAGCAATTGTCATCAGTTTGGCTCAAATATACTCATAAAATTTCTCTACTGGGTTGGGTTTTTTATTTTTTTTTTTACATTGACACTGCACACCTTCAGTGTCCTTCTTTAGTGACTATTTTTCAACAGGCAAAGTCTGAAAGATACTGCTCAACTCACAGCATTCTACTTCTCTAAATTTTTTATATGTCTATATCTGGGTCTCCTATTGGGACTGTGACCTCCATCCCTAGGACTTTGCCCGGCAAAGTTATACGTTGGCCTCGCTGCATTCCTAATGCTCACAGAAACACAGTTGCTCTGCTGTGCATGTGCTGTTCCATGTCATCCATGGATGCCCAAGAATTTTCTTGCTTGCTTCTGAGACACTGGTTTTAAACGTGGAAATGAGAACTGAAATTATAAAGCTGCCCTGGGGCTGAGTGGGTTTAAAATATAAGGCCTTGGATTCCTGTCTGCCAGTAATTAGCTGAAAGACTTAGAACAAGTCTCCTAACTTCTCTAGGCTTTCTGTTTTCAATAAAATGAGGATTTTGCTTTAGATTCCATGATTCCCGTGGTCCATTCCACCCCCAGCCCCCACCTTCAACCTTCTGAGTTCTCAGCTTTTCCTCATCTCTCCACAGCACTGTCATCACACCCATTGCCAAGCACAGGGCTAAGGCAAGTGTAGGTGTATTGTAGAAGGCAGGCAGACGCTCCCAGCAACTGCTCTGAGATCCTCCATAATCGTCCATGTGTTTTCTTGGTTTCGGGGAACAAGCAATTACGTTAGCGTGGGTAGCTAGTTAGTATTAATAAAGGAAAGGATCTGAGGGAATCAGACATTAAACATAATAAGCGAGGGAGCTGAATCCAACAATAAGCCTGATTTAGTAAGAAACTATAATATTCACAGCTTCCCTAGGGGACAGCTGCATCCTCAGTCCTGGAAACTTGATCCCTGAGCAGAAGGAGCAGCAGAACCAGGACTGGGATTCCTCTGCTGGGCACTCCTGTAGTGGGAGCCAAGGTACCGCAGGGGGTGGTCCTTCTACTTGAGGCATATGCAGTCGGAGCCAAAATGGGGACATAAAGGGGTGGAGCCAGCCTGGAAAAAGGACCAGCTTGGATGAGGGCACAGAACCCTGCAAGGTCTAGGAAAGGATTGCTTAGGACGAGGTTCCAGCACAAGCTCGGGAAATGCCCAGGAAGTAGATTGGGCCATTTGAAAGCCCTCTGCTCTCTCCGAAAACCAAGACAATATACGGAGGGTTATCAAGGACCTCAGAGCAGTTGTTGCGAGAGCCTGCTCGCCCTCTGCAACCCTAAGGGTGTACGATTTCCCTTCACCCCAATAAATCTGACCACTGTGTTTAAACTTCTCCCACGCGTGTGCCCTTTGAAATTCATTGCTGGTGACACCACAGAACCCATTTTCACTGGCAGCAGCGCCACTCGGAGGATGTGTTTCATAACATTAACAATCCAGTGGCAAAAGCCTTTCTATCATGGTTATGGTTTTTATTTTTTAAACTATAGGTTAAGAGGTAGAAGACCACGAACAACTTCTCAGGAACAGACACCAAATTGCCATACCTTGAAGCGATGCTCCAATTCAGAAGCGGGTTTCTCCTCTGCGGTTAATTGTCGCTGTCTGACACTGACCCACTGAAATGTTTTCTAAGCCGACAATACCAAGAGTATCAAAAACTGCCACACAACAGCAGTTCCTATTACTGACCACAGGAATATGACAACGGACCCGAATGTGGGGGGGAAGCCACACCCAGGTCATTTTACCTGGTCCACCTGGCACTTCTGCAGGTGATAATAATGAAAGCTGGCAACGACCTTAGCAGAACTACCGAGGACAGCTTTCTATCAGGTTAAGATTCCTTTTAAAGTCCTTTGGGATGTGGGAAATAAAGAATTCTGTTGACAACAACCAAATGTGCTGTTTAATGTCACATTTCTGTTTTCTGACACAGACATTTACATAGCAATTGCCAGAGAAAATCTCTCTTCTCCCTTCTAATTGACTTGAACTGCTCCTAGATCATTCTTCCAGTCCCCAAAGCCATAATGAGGGGGTGGAATTCCTTAAGCTGCAGGCAGAATTATTTAAAGCACTGACAAAATGAGTCTGATGCCAAAGTAGGTGTCCCCACGCTCTCCCTGCTTTCCTCCTTTTCTCCCTCCCTCCCTTTTCTGTTTTTATGAATCTCCTTTGTTATATTTTTGCTTACAAATATCAATTATTCTTTTCACTTTGTCTTCGGGTGTGTTAACTCTGTACATGTGTGGCACTGAACTGTGCCAAAAAGTATAGGTCAGTAGGAGCCCCTACATTTAGGAAAGCCTTGCCGTATTTTTTGTAAGAATTCTAACCCCATTTCTTGGGCTCCCACAGACCCTGGGTGTGAAGAAGAGAAAGGAAGAAAACTACCTTGAGGCAAAATCTGTTCTTGGCAAATTTAGGAAGGCATTCTCAGCATGCTCCACTTGCCTTTCTATGCCTTTTCAATCTCTCTCTCTCTCTCTCTCTCTCTCTCTCTCTCTCTCTCTCTCCCCCCCCCCCCTCCCTCCCTCCCTCCAAGATTTTCTTCTTACGTCCCTTCTGTAAGTGGGAGACAGAGGTTGATAATGGAACAATAAAAGTAAGCCTTCACTTAGAAGAGGTATTTCCCCTACATTTAACAAACATTTATCAATTTATACACATAAAATGATGTCAGTCCCTGGCCTCGGGGAGTCCTGTATCTAGTACCCAGGAAAGAAAGGAAACAATCACACAGATAATATGCAGTGGGTAGCTGGGTAAGTACTCCGCAGGGAGATTACAAGGTGCCATGAGAGCACATACTAGTAAATGAGGATCATGACCCAGTTTACTGGGTCCAGGAAGGTGAAAAAGAAAGATTCCACATGTGATCTGAAGGACGAGGAGCTGACCTAGGTGAAGAAGGGGTCAGGGAGAACCCTCTTGGCAGACCTTAAAAAGGCTCTGAGGAAGAAGAAAACCGGATTTTTTTTTTTTAATAGAAAGAAGGTCAGAATGGCAATATTAAAGGTGTTACCAATTGGAGTTACTGACTGGGACCTCAGCTCTTTTTGTCAACAGAGAAAAGATTTTAAGGTCGATGAAAATAAAAGCAAAATGGGGTTTATTGAAAATACATTCCAAACTAGGAGCAGGACAGTCGAGAGGGCATGGGAGACAAAATGGCAGGGCTGTTTTAACTCACTGGGAAGTCAGAGAAAAGGGGGCCTTGGAGACAGGTTCAGGGATTAGCCCAGGAGGAGCTGCAGCTGCCCATTTCTCCCCTAGTTGCAAGTCTCATGGGGTCCCTTAGAGATTGGGGGATACGATACGTGCCTGTGGGGGAAGGGGAGGGGAAAGGGAATGGCAGAGGTGTGCTCCTTGGAGGTAGAGCCCATGTGAGAGAGAGCAAGACCTCCAACTCTTGGGTTTAAAAGAGGGATTTTCTGGATGGAGCTTTTCATTTGCATTCAGGGATGATTGGCAGAAACTATCTTTCTTCTGGGCATGCCCTTACCCATAATGCATACAAAAAATCCCTTGGGAGGCAGAGTCAAAACCAAAATGCAAATTTTATTATGATTAGTTCAGGGCTCTAGTAAGACCACATTGAGGTCGTGACCTTTTCCTCTGAGCTTGCCCCAAGAACCGGCTGGCTCTGAACCTGCCTGCTGGCCATCTGCTGGGCCTCCCATAGAGAGGCAGTGGTCTCTAGCCAATGTTGGTCTGACCCCCGTTCAGGACCCCAGGGCAGGCTCCACCCCAGATGCTCAGGACCCCAGGGCAGGCTCCACCCCAGATGCTCACGCTGACGTTCTACCTAACAAAGGGAACAAGGGTGAGTGTGGAATTGGATGAGGTGGGAAAGGTAGGCAACAACCTACCATAGAGGTGAAGGGGTTCAGAACCAGCCTCCCCAAAATGTACCACTTTGCCATGTGGATTGTTTATAAACTGAAAGCAATCAAGACACAGATGATTCAAGAAGAATGCTTACCCCTCCCTTAGCTGCTTTGGATAAGGGTCTGACCTAGAGATAAAGCTATTGCCAGAGAAAACTTTTATCTGAATGGCCTATCTATACGGCAGGGCAGCCATCTAATTACCAAACATCTGCTCTTCTTATTGTCCTGTGAATTACCCTCCTCCCCTTGGAGGCCCCAGGCTCCTGTCCTGTCCCTTAGCTCAAGATGGCATATTAACCTCAACTGCCCAACTTGCCCTAGGGTCTCATATTTATGGAACTCCCATACATACATAATTTTTCCCCTGTTAATCAATCTTATGTCAATTTAATCAATGGATAGACCAGCCAGAAGGATATAGGGACAATTTTTTCCTCTGCAACACAGGCCTCTGTATAGAATATGATTTTGGTCTTTTTTTAAAAAAATGCAACTGGAAGATATGGAAGTGTTTAAGCCATTTGAGCACACACACAAAAAAAATGGTGTCACAGACTACACAATGAAGAATAAAATGAAGGGTATAAAATGTAAATATGGGCAAAATGTTTAGCAGGCACAACACATCCATAAAATAATTAACTTGGTAAATAACAGTTTCGAACAGGATGATGCTTGTAAAAATAGAGATACATGAAAACAATTGGGGAGACATTTCAGAAATAAAGATCTGTGAATTGACATGGATTAAATATGGGTCTAAGGATAAGGAATAGCTGAGGATGTGGTACTACTTACCAAAACAAGGATCACTCAAGCAGAATTGTTGGGGACTCAGTACTCGTTACTGGGGAGCACATGAGACTTGGTTGGAAAGTTTGTAAGGAAGAATTCCAAGAAAAGGGAAGTGTGTTGAAGGTGGCCTGCCCTGCTATTGGAATTCTGTCTTAGTGGAGTGCCGAAGGCGGTGCCCCTAATTATTCCTTGACCTTTCCAAACAAGTCTGTGCACGAGCAGACCCCCAGGTGTTTGTTGGAATCCTTATGTTTAGTCTTTGGTTGTGCTTGGTTAAAGGACACTGCAAACACATGTGCCCTCCCAAGATTACTTATCCTACTGATTGTATCTAAAAGATAAACTTTACCTCAAATTGCTGTTACAATAAAAGCCTAACAAGGCAGGCGATCAAGGCTGTCTGGTTCCTTTAGCCAGTCAGTCCCTTAGCCCTCTCTTTCACAGTGAACCTGTGTCAGAGTAATCATTCATCTGTCACTCAGAGTCTGCTGGTCAGCCACAGCAACTTGTCATATTGAATTTGGGGTGTCACTGACAGGGTTAGTAAATATGTCAAGTAGTTTACTATGGAGTTTTAGAGTTTAAGGCAGAAGTTTGGTTCAGAAATTGGTAGATAGGAATTGTTGGCATATAGGTAAATTGAAGCACTGGTAAAGTGTAAAGGGAAGAGGAGTTGAAATTTTTGAGAAAGTTAAAAAGAGATAATCCCAAATAAGAATATGCAAGATAATAGGGTCTAGCTGCAAATCACTGGAGAAAAACATCTCTTAATAGGACAAGGCTTAGACCTTAAAGGGGCACTGTTAGGGTCACCGAAGGAGGAACACACAAGGCCAAAAGGAGTAAAAAAATATAAAATGTATCTTTACATCTGCTGGCAGAAGGGCTAAGACCAAAATGGCATCAGCAGGGCAGAGTAGGGGGAGCAGGATATTTATGTCTCTTGTAAGGGTCAGCCAGAGTAACCAGCCGGACCAGGTGCAGGTGGGGGCCAGGTGTAGGCGGTCCACTGGAAACTGGATGAGGTGGTTTACTGGAAGCCAAAGGCCGTTAATCATGACACCCATAATGAGAATAACAGGACAATTACCAGGAGGGGCGAGAGCCCCAAGAAGAGAATAATGGAGTGCAAGAGTGTGGCTAATACCATGGATTGCAAAATGACCAAGAAATGGAAAGTAGTAAAAGCAATCAAAGTTTGGAGGGGAACTATGGGAGGCAAAATTTTCTACTTTGGATTCTTATTGTTTTTATTCATTACTTAGAAGAAACTCTCCAGGCAAAAAGAAGCAAATGTATGCATCATATCATACCTAGAAAAAGAAGTTCCTTTTTGTGACACACTATTTCTTATAAAAACTCAATATTTCAAAAAAATAAAATGTTACAGAATGTTTTATAGTAAAGAATTTGCCTGGTCTTTGTCCTTAGTTCCTGGGAGGAAGTACCTAAGCCTTTGCAATTTACATAGAAGTCTGACATTTGGGACTCTGAAACTTCACCATAAGTTTCTCTTCATTTGGCTTGTCCTGATATGTACCCTTTCTAATAAAACAGCAATGTAAGTATAGCATTTTCCTGAGGTTTTTTTTGCATCATTCTAGAGAATTATTGAAGTTGAGGGGATCATGGGAGCCCCTGAATTTCTAGCCTGGGAACCCAGGAACTTGTGGCTGGTCTTCAGTGAGGGGTCCCATGGAGGACTGCGACCTCTACCTGTAAGGTCTGCGCTGCCTCCAAGCAGTTAGTGCTGGAACTACATTACTGAGTACATAGCAAATTGAGGGGGGAAAGTATATTAGGAGGTTAATTATTAATTTCCATTCATGAAGATTTAAATTAAGCATTTATTATTATTATTTTTTAGAGAGAGGGTGAGGGAGAGATAGAAACATCAATGATGAGAATCATCGATCGGCTGCCTCCCACACGCCCCCAACTGGGGATTGAGCCTGCAGCCATGTGCCCTTGACCAGAATCGAACCCTGGACCCCCCAGTCTGCAGGCCGATGCTCCATCCACTGAGCTAAACCAGCCAGGGCTTAAATTAAGCATTTAAATATCATCCAGCTAAAAAAACTTTCAACTGGAGCATTTATTGTATTACCACGCATCATGTCAGGTTGTGTTATTCATGTAGCTTTATCTTTTCATTTTCCTCTGCAGCCCATGAAAATGGAATAAATAACAATCTGAATGGTAGTCATTTTGTGATAGGTATGCTGATAACTGTGATTGTGATCATAGACCATTTATAATAAAAAAGAAAAACTGTCAGCCTGACCTAAGCCACAGGAAAGAAAAAACAAGTTTCTTTACCTCCTAATTCTTGATTTTCCCATTTCTCTGTTGAAAAGGAGCAATCCACCATAGGCTTGGAAACCCTCTTCAATGCCGCCATAAGTATATTTAATTTACTCAGTAACCTCAGCCAAAAAGGTAAGTGAAACTAAATACTGCATAAGCAAATGTCAGCATTTCCAGATCTTATTTAGGCCATAATCTATGTGCATTATTTGTATTGCCTAAACTAGGGTTGATCAATATACTTTTCAGAATTATCATTAATCATTCAGTAAAAGAATACAATGCTTTTATTGATTAATAATGATCTAAATTAATAATAATATAAGCTATAATTTCATTCCATTAGTATAAGTAAACATCATAACTAACTTTCCATTTATTTTCCTAATGACTAATCAGTATATCACAGAAATTTATGCTGATATTTTGCTATTTCTCCTATTGTAATTATGACATTTTTCTTCCTATGACTAATCTGTGCCTTGTCATCTTTTAAATTCTTTCTCAATAACTGTGAGTATATGCATATATCATGTACACACACATGCCTGTGTACACAAATACCCATGCCAGTTTCCTAAACCATATACTTTCTAAAGCACTTGAATGTAGTCTAAACAAATCCTCTAAACTGCTAATATGGCAAAATCCATCCCCTCTTAATCTCAGGCCCCTATAACAATACGAATTAGCTAAATAAATAAATAAATAAATAAATAAATATGCTGGCTTTTTTAATACCCTAAATACTGGGGTTGAAATGTAATAAATTATAATTCTGGATAAGAACACTTACCAGTATGTCACCTACCAAGTATTCCCTGATGGCTGACTTGTTAGCATCTGTAGGCTGTTCTGTTTGTCAGGGCTAAAGAATAGCTAATGGCTTTCCAAAATTTCATCTCTGAACATTTGAGCTATAGTACACTTTTCACCAAAATACTCTGTGGCTCAGATGTGCAAACTTCTTTTTTGTCCATCTCAATGGAAGACCACTATTAGTTTGTCTAAAATTGTATAGGCACATCCTGCTACAGAAAAGCAGGGCTATGAACACAGAGGCAAAATGTATAGTATGTGTGAGATCAGAGTGCGGACACAGAGAAATCAGTCAGATCTTGGAGAATCTTGATAGTGAGGAAATTTAAGAAATTTTATCAGGAATTGCAAAACCATGGTGGCAGTTATCAAGTCCAGACCCTAGCATATTTTTCCTTTCAGCCTCAGTTTTAAAATAATTTTTATCAGCCCTGGCCAGCATTGCTCAGTGGGTAGAGCCTCGGCCCATGCACCCAAGGGTTGTGAGTTTGATTCCCAGTCAGGGGCACTTACCTGGGTTGCAGGTTCAATCCCCCAACTTCATTGGGAGGCATGTGCGAGGCAACCAATCAATGTGTCTCTTTCACATAAATGTTTCTCTCTCTCTCCTCCACCATCCCTCCCACTCTTCTAAAAAAAAAAAAAATGGAAAAAATGTCCTTAGGATTAACAAAAATAATAATAATAATCAATATCAATAATCATGATGAAGGAACAGGAACAAGTATATAAGAACCTAAAATTATATTTTGACATTATTTTTTATAAGCTAGAATACTATTAGCCAACTCCCATAAAAGTAATGCATGGCATCATCTATATGAGGAGTGACTGATCCTATATAATAAAGAGGTAATATGCAAATTGACCTTCACACCCTCACATCATCACAAGATGGTCTCCCCCATGTAGTCACAAGATGGCCGCCCCCACATTGTCACAAGATGGCCAGTATGGGCGGGCAGTTGTGGGCGATCAGGCTGGCAGGGGAGGGAAGTTGGGGGCGATTGGGCCAGCAGGAGAGGGCAGTTGGGGGCAATCGGGCCGGCAGGGGAGGACAGTTGGGGGTGATTGGGCCAGCTGGGGAGCATTTAGATGTCAATCAGGCTGGCAGGGGAATGGTTAGGGGGCGATCAGGCTGGCAGGCAGTAGAGTGGTTAGGAGCCAGCAGTCCCAGATTGTGAGAGGGATGTTTGACTGCAGTTGGACATCCCCTGAGGGGTGCCAGATTGGAGAGGGTGCAGGCTGGGCTGAGGGACATCCTTCCCCCAGTGCATAAATTTCATGCACCAGTCCTCTAGTTATATATAATTGTTAATCTATAATCTGTGTGACTGATTATAAAGAATTTAAGCTATCATGCAAAGTTTTGGACATTTTTAATTGAAGTGAAATGAATATCAGACATCTCAAAACATGACACTAATTTTCAAATAGTGGTAGTATTAAAAAAAATTACCTTTACTACTATATACACCATTGTATTTTTATAATAAGAAAGTCCTTATTATAGACAAACTTCAGTGATTTGGACTGAATACAGGTCATTCAGGTTAAGGAAAAGATTGAGCTTATAAACTACTATTTGAAAGCTAGATGGTTATAATAAATATTAGGGAGATGAAATGCTACCTCACCTGGGTCTCTGGAAGGCCTGTGCTAAGTAAACTGTAAGTCCACCCTCAGGTTGAATAATTTGCTAAAAGAACTCAAGTCACTGAAAGCTGTCATAGTTATGGTTTATTACAGTGAAGGGACAGAGATTAAGATCAGACAAGAGATGCATGGGACAGAGCATAGAACCGCCACATGCAGAGCTTCCAGGGGTCATCTTTCAGTGGCTTCTTGAGCAATGCTAACTTCTCCCAATACATGCGGTATTGCTCACCTGAGGTTTGTTGGGCAGAGTTTTGAATAGGGCTCCAGTACATAGACATGGTTGACTGCCCAAGTAGCTGACCTTTAGTCACTTGGTGATATCATGTGGCCCAAAACTCTCTCCATAAATCACATTCTTAGACTATCCAGTGTGGACAAAGGACCTCAGGTAAACAAAAGCACTCTTATTAGGCAAGACATTCTAAGGCCTTAGAGAACACTTCCCAGGAGCTGAGGGCAAAGGCCAGAGCTCTCTTTGGGTAAGGCTTATTCTTAACTACACAGCCAGGAATAATTTTTTTCTGATCCAGATGTTAATCTTGTCTTTAAAGTTTCAGGGGAAATTAAAATTGCTCTTTAACTACTTCTTAAGATGCATCCTTCAATTATATGTACCTATTATGAAGAAAATTTATCAAAATAAGACTTTACCCATGTTCCTTTCTTATTTTGCACATACTCTGAATTAGTGGCACCTGCATCAATTAAGTTTTGCTGTTTTAAAATAGGATTAGCTTCTTTTTTTTTTCTTTTTTCTTTTTTTTTTTTGCATTCCAAAGGTACCATCAAAGCAACATATCTGTCTGCTATGGAGATAATATAACAACTGAGTAGTAAAAAAGCAGAAGTGTGATTTTATATTATTTCACCAAAAAAGGGAGGATACATTGAGGACAATGTATAGCATGAATTCACTTAAAAAGCAACGATGGCTCTTAACAGAGTATATGCAAGAAACTAATCCATATGAATCCACTTTTATCATGATGGCAGTAGATCAAAAAATGGCATATTTTTGCTTATATACACACAAATTTGATGTTTCAATATACATTAATTCATTCAAAAATCATCCCTATTCCAGAGAAGAATGCGTATATAAGAATTTCTAATAATAACCATGTAAAGCTATGGCAACTGCTCCCGGAAAAAAAAAAAAAAAGCTATGTTTATGTATGGGAAGAGAAACTCATTGAGTAACTAAATACAAAATGAAGTAAGAGCAATTCCAATCAAAAGAAATCAAGAACTAGAGACCTGAATGCACCAACTCCTTTGGCAGAATCACTCAGAGAGGAAGTATCGTTATCACTGCAGCACTGTGTTCTTCATACATATTTCATGAACTAAGTTTTTCACACACTTTAGAGGTTAGCAGTGCATTACATTTTTGTCTGCTGCTTGATTTAACAGAATGAAATGCCCTAAAGGCATTTATTAAAACCAGAGGAGGGAAAAAAATGTGATTACTGGTAACCTCTGCCTGTAACTTATAAAGGCTTTCATGAAACAAGTATCAAAGTGCACTCCCATCACAAAGTGAAATATGAGCTGTTCTGTTGCTTAATGCTCCCTGCTATTCAGCATTTGACCACTAACATGAAATAGGTCTATGTCAGCTTAAACCATAGTATCTATGCTTCTATTTCTAACTTCCAGGCTCCAAATATATTAAAATATTTATATTCTTGAAACTTGTGATGGTGTCTCTTTTAGCAAATATTGAGTTGTTTCCTTTGTTGTTTAAACTTATGGAGCAATCCCCAATATCACTGAAACAGACTCTGTTGATAAGATAGTTGGAGTTTTTTGCTCACTGTGATAAAGACTGACAAATACTTCTTGATGTCTCAGAGGGAAAAAGGCAAGGTTGGAATTTATTGAGAATTTAAAGTTTGGTTTAGCTGGGTCTTTCGATGCAGGGAAATTAATTAGAACTGACGGTGTAAGGATTGTAATATCTCAGTTTAGACTCTCTAAAAATAGTGAGGTAAGGCTTTTGAAGTCCAGGGTTTGAGGAGATTTGGGGCTTAACCTGTTAACATTATCTATTAAGGAACTGATGGGTCTTTCTGGAAATTTCCCTTGTCAAAAGTCTCCTGGAACAGTAAGGTTACACTAACAAAGGCAATGGGATGGTAAAATCATGTTAAGCAGACAGTAAGCTGCCCTGGGGTAGGTAGTTTGGGTTTCAGTGCCCTACTAGCTGTTGAAGGAAGTAGCAACAATACCAATTACACTACAAAGGCTCTAGCTTCAAAGAAGTTTCTCTCAAATTGAATTGGGCATAAAAAACGACAGCTGGGTATAACCAGCCGAAACAGATGTGCAATAGGAAAACTGGGACCTACACCATAGGTAAATTAGGCAGGGTTTTCTGATTTTCCTAATAAATGCACATTTGCAAAAATATTCAGAGTGAAATTACATTTAATAACAAATATCTGTGCTTTTAAAACTGGAATCTGACTGTATCACTCAGTTTTTACACTTATTGATAGGATGATATCAACTGCATAAAAAGATGTTTGAAATGTCCTGCTCTGTAGAAGCAGAATGAGAAATAGGGAGTTAGATAAAATTCACTGGCAATGTTTAATCAAGGAAATTAATGTTAAGGATAGTTTTGAAAGTAAAGTGGGGAAGATGCTGTCTTAAAAGCACAGAGTAGCTCACATTGTATGATGAAAAGGCTTTCTACTCCAAGGAAAGGGCAGGCACCAGAGCAGAGGTGAGGGTAATCTATATGTGAGAAGGGGGACAATCAAGAGCTTAATCTTCTGAAGTGCACATTTAGGGATTTTAACCTAGATAATGATGTGACTGGCAGTCATTAAAGGGGCCTAATGATGTGAATGCTGTGATAGAAAGACCGAAGTCTTCTCAAACTCCCTCTCTTCATACCTGCTGAAGAGGATTCTTTCTGAGGACCACAGAGCTCCTTTTTGGTGCAGATACAGGATGGGTAAGACAACAGAATAATTGGGAAATGGCTATATATATATATATATATATATATATATATATATCCTGAAGGCAGGAAAAGAATTATTGACAGAGGCAGAAAAGAAGAGGGAAAAGGGAAGAAAAAAAAATGGCAGAGACAAAGAGGCAGGGAGAAATCAGAGGGGCTTAATGAGAGAGCAGCAGTGGAGTAAAGATTCAGAAGAAGCACAGCCATGGCCAGTGTGATTTGGGGACAGTTTTTCCATCTATACTAATAAAAGGGTAATATGCTAATTAGACCGGACATCCTTCCTGATAAAGCTGGGAACATGGCCGGCCTGCAAACTGCCCCCGGCCCCTCGCCCAGGCTGGCCCTGCCCCAGCAGGGACCCCCCACCCTGATCCGGGACACCCTTCAGGGCAGGCCAGCCAGTCCCCACCTGTGCACCAGGCCTCTATCCTATATAATAAAAGGGTAATATGCAAATTGACCCTAACAGCAGAACAACTGCTGGACCAGTCACTATGAGGTGCACTGACCACCTCTTTGTCCCTTTCCCCAGCCGGCAGGGTCCAATCACCTAATGGCCACCCACTGCAGGGATGGGGACGGCGAGTGGGCAGGCACCGATCACCTGATGGCACAGGGAACCTGGGGTGGGTGGCAGCGGGGTGTGGGGCCAGCTTTGGGCAGCTAGGGAAGATGGCCCTGATCGCAGGCCAGGCCTAGGGACCATATCCACACACGAATTTCGTGCGCCGGGCCTCTAGTCCTATATAAAAAAGCCTAATATGCAAATCGACCGAACGGCAGAACGACCGGTTGCTATGATGCACACTGACCACAAGGGGGCAGACACTCAATGCAGGAGCTGCCCCCCAGGCCAGCCAAGGTGTGTTTCAGTGGGGGGCCCCCTGATCACCCTGCCAGTTACCCCGCAGAGGGAGGTGAGTGGTGGCGGCAGATGGTGGGACCAGTGAGCGGGGGGGCACCAGGCTGACCAAGGCAGGTGCTAGCAGGGCCCCCCCTCCCTATTGCCCCAGAGATCAGCCCTGATTGCTGGCCAGGCCTAGGGATCCTACCCATGCACGAATTTCGTGCATTGGGCCTCTAGTGTGATATATAAGGGTCTGGAGCAGTTTTGTTAATAATATATAGTGTTTTTTCATCTCTATACTCACCCCAAGCACATACAATGGATGGATCACAACACCAACACAGATCTTTCTTAAAGAGAGAACAATGTCCATGGAACAGATTTTACAGGGCAAAGAAGGTCCCAATCAACTATTATCATGCTGTTAAGGAAAATGAGGTCTCTACTAAAATAAAATTCAACTCTCCAAGGCCGACAAAGAAGAGTTTCTAAAAAGATATTTCTAGATGATAAAGTTGGGAGGTAAGGAGAAGAAAGTCCATCTACTGTGTAGACCATGTGCCAAACACTTTATGTTTTTGTCCTATTTTTCTCATTACCACATTTCCATGAAGTGAGTGTTGTGGGGGTTCAGAATGAGCCACCTCAAGATGAGCCTCTGTGGTATGCAGATAACTGAGCTAAAGGCAACTTTAGGCACAGGCTCAAGAGAAACTTCTACCCCTTCCTTAAACTACCTAGAAGAATTTGAATTAGAGGCCTGGGCATAGGATAGTATCAGAGAAGACTTCTTGTAACTTATCTAAAGTCAGGGCAAACTTCTTTTTTTTTTTTAATATATTTTATTGATTTTTTACAGAGAGGAAGGGAGAGAGATAGAGAGTTAGAAACATCGATGAGAGAGAAACATCGATCAGCTGCCTCCTGCACATCTCCTACTGGGGATGTGCCCGCAACCCAGGTACATGCCCTTGACCGGAATCGAACCTGGGACCTTTCAGTCCGCAGGCCGACGCTCTATCCACTGAGCCAAACTGGTTTTGGCCAAACTTCTTTTTACTAAAAGTCAGTTCTTATCCTATAAGGACCCTTTGAACCCCCAAGGTGCATTACATCATCCCTAGCTCAGGAGGTCTTATATACTTCAACCCCCCTTTCTATCTCTGAACCTCTTGTACATGTGGGGTCCCTGACTCTCTCATATATGTGGGGCTTTTGTACATATGTATGTATTAAATTTGATTATTTTCTCTTGCTAATCCATCTTACGCCTATTTGATTATTAGACCAACCAGAAGTACCTTGAGGGTAGAGGAACGTTTGTTCCTCCCCTACAGTCTTGATATTCCCATTCAGAAAATGGGAAACTAAAACCTCTCAGGCATTATACTATGCTACCCCAACTTTTCTCAGGATGATAAACTTCTCATAGAGAAAAAACCTTGCAATGAGACAGAGGCAGGGGAGTAGTAGCCACTCCTCCTTTGAATCTTTAATTCACTGCTCTCTGCTGATGACAATTTGTCATGAAGGGTTCAGAACAAACCTCCCCAAAATGTGCCACTTTGGCATTTGGACTCTTTCGAGCTGAAGGCAATCAAAACCCAGAAGATTCAAGAAAAAATGTGTTTCTCTCCCTCAGCTGCCTCAAAGAATTGTATAGTGGGTATATTCTGAGAAGAGGGCTATCACCAGAGCTAGTTGGGCTGGGTGTGGAAAACTTGGCAGAAACTGTTTTTTTCAACATGTAATTAAATTTGTTGTTTGTTTGTTTTTCCGTATTAAGCTGTCCTATGTTAGTTTATTAGACTAGCCAAAGAAGCTAGAAGAATAGAATGGAAAAATTTCCTCCCAAACAGTTTACTGCCTGAATATCTCTCTCTTATCATCAAGCAACTTTTCTCACTAAAACCACAAAGAGCAGATGAGAAGGAGGTAATCAATAGATTGAAGGAAATATGTTTCCATTGAAAAAAGGGAAATTATTGCCCTAAACCCATGTTAGGCAAACGGTGGCTCACGAGCCACATGTGGCTCTTTGGCCCCTTGAGTGTGGCTCTCCCACAAAATATCACATGCAGGTGTGCACGTACGGTGCGATTGAAACTTCATGGCCCATGCACAGAAGTTGGTATTTTGTGGAAGAGCCGGTATTTTGTGGAAGAGCCACACTCAAGGGGCCAAAGAGCCGCATCTGGCTCGCGAGCTGCGGTTTGCCGAGCCGCAGTTTGCCGACCACTGCATTTTGCTCAGTGGATAGAGCATTGGTTATCAGGACTCGTGTAGGAGGCAACCAATCGATGTGTCTCTCTCACATCATGTTTCTCTCTGTCTCTCCCCCTCCTTTCCACTCTCTCTAAAAATCAACAGAAAAACATATCCTCAGGTGAGGATTAACAAAAAAAAAAAAAAGAGGGAAATTATTTCTGAATTCTGTCTCCAAACTCCATTCCTAAACCCTTCCCCCTCCCATATTTAAGCCTCCTGGTAGGCATTACTAGTACACTCTGAGTTGGCAGAATACACTGCAAGGCAATATGTACCCAGAGCACTGATAACACATCAAAGCAAAGAAGAAAAGCTGAAGAGGAAGGAACTGTAGAAGTCATGCTGGACCACAGCTTGGGGAAAGACTGTGCTGACGAAGAGTTCTAGGAAATGAAATCCCCAGGAGGGATCATAAATCAAGGGTATTAGGATAAGGTAGAAGGAGCACTCGATTTTCATAATGTAATTCAGCCTTGGATACATTTGACAGAATTATATACATTAGTGGGATTTATAAATATACTCATTATGGGGGAAAAGTAAAGGTCACAGAATATTAAATTTAGTCAGAACCAAACTTGTCTTCTCCATAAACAACACAAGTAAATACATACTTTAAATGCATGATATTTGCTTTTTTAAGAAAATGTACAGTAGAATTATCAGTAATTTCTTAAAAGTCGCCTATATAGCTTTGCTTCATGGTATCTTATACACTCTGAAGTAAGAAAAGCAGTGTATATTTAAGGGAATGATAAGGGGAAAAAGACAGTATGGCCGAATGGTAAGGAATAAAAGGAAAATTACATTATTACTGGGGGTATAGGCAAGGATCATGTTAGGCAAGGTCTTTGGAACCACCATTAAGAATTCTGGGCTCGCCAAAGCCGGTTTGGCTCAGCGGGTAGAGCGTCGGCCTGCGGACTGAAGGGTCCCGGGTTCGATTCCGGTCAGGGGCATGTACCTGGGCTGCAGGCACTTCCCCAGTGGGGGATGTGCGGGAGGCAGATCGATGTTTCTCTCTCATCGATGTTTCTAATTCTCTCTCTCTCTCTCCCTTCCTCTCTGTAAAAAATCAATAAAATATATTTTTTAAAAAAAAGAATTCTGGGCTCTGTCATAAGAGCAACAGGAAGACACTGTAGCCCAGTCAGCATGGCTCAGTGGTTGAGCATTTACCTATGAACCAGGAGGTCACGGTTTAATTCCCGGTCAGGTGCCCTGGTTGTGGGCTCGGTCTCCAGTGTGGGGCATACAGGAGGCAGTCAATCAATTATTCTCTCTCGTCATTGATGTTTCTATCTCTTTCTTTCTCTCCTTCCTCTCTGAAATCAATAAAAATATATATTTTTAAAAGACACTGTAAAGTGTTAAGCAAAAGAGTAACAATATTAGGTTTGCATTTTGAAAAGATCATTCTGACCACTTTATGAATAATGAATTGGAAAGCGGTAAGAGTGTGGTCTGGCCCTAACCGGTTTGGCTCACTGGATAGAGCGTCGGCCTGTGGACTGAAGGGTCCCAGGTTCGATTCCGGTCAAGGGCATGTACCTTAGTTGCGGGCATATCCCCAGTGGGGGGTGTGCAGGAGGCAGCTGATTCATGTTTCTCTCTCATCGATGTTTCTAACTCTCTATTCCTCTTCCTTCCTCTCTGTAAAAAAACAATAAAATATATTTTTTAAAAAAATGAAATTTAAAAAAAGAGTGTGGTCTGATGGGAAACATTTAGGGAACAATTGCAGAGTGCCAGAGAAAGGTGACATTGGCTTGAACTAGAGATTGGCAACAGAGAGGAAGAAAAAAGTAAGAACTGAAAACATTGATTAGAAGTTTGAATCCACTTACAGTTGATGGTTTCCTGTATGTGTGGGTTGAGTTGCTAAGAATAGATTTCAAGCTTCTGGCATGAGCAATTGGGTGCATGGTGCTACAACATGCTGAGAAGAAATACTAAGAGAAGGTCATTAGTCCAGTGTGAGGATGAGGAGTTTGAAGTACTTGAAGGTCATCCAAGTACAGACGGTAGGTGAGGTAAACTATAGATAGGAACTTGGAAATCATCCTCACAGAGACATCGAACTCATGTAAATAGATGAGAAAACCCAGAGGGACAAAAGAGAGTGAAAGAAAAGAGGGTAAGGAAAAATCTGGGAAAATCCACCACTCAGGTTTAGGGTAGAGAAGATTTCAGCAAAGGTGATGATGAAAGAGGATCCGGAGGCATAAGAGAAAAACAGGAATCATTGAAACTACTGCACGACATATTCCAGGTATTTTTATATGTTTTCTTTCTAAACTTTATATCAGTTGTAGGAGATTAAATGACAAAAGAGGTGATTGAATACTCCTAAAAATACTCACCCCAGGGAGAAATGAAGCCTAGGGACCTTCAAATAAGGTGGGTTCACCTTTAAGGTTGTTCACATCACCTTACAGTTTCCCAAAGCCTGAGTGATAGCATAACCCAGGAGAGCTGGACTGGGCAGATCGTACCTTTGATTAGCACCATTGTAGAAATATGAAACCACTTTCTTTTTTTCTTTTTTCTTTTGTTAATTCTCACTCGTGGATACTTTTCCATTGATTTTTAGAGGAGGTGGAAGGGAGAGGGAGAGACAGAGAGAAACATTGATGTGAGAGAAATACCTTGATTGGTTGCCTCCCACATGCACCCCGACCGGGGCCAGGGATCGAGCCTGCAACCGAGGTACGTGCCCTTGACAGGAATCGAACCTGGAACCTTTCAGTCCAGGGGCCGACACTCTATCCATGAGCCAAACTGGCTAGGGCTGAAACCACTTTCTTTATTATTAAAAACATGACTTTTAATAGATCACACATGATATATTTTTAATCAAATACACTAAAACTAAATACTTATAGAAAAAAACATTTTTCCTTTCCTTTTCTTCTATTTTGACACCTTAGTTATCAAAGCTTTTTTTATTATTATTAAAATTGTGGTATTTAAACATTTCAATTATTTGCCACTGGTGGTTTTACTAATTTTCAAAATCCTGCTTTACGGATGAGCATAGTGAAATCTATGAAAGCGCAATAATGCAAGGAAAACAGCAAATGCTGCTGGAGCTAGGTGCTGTAAATCTCAGGGGCAGAATGCTATCTTGATGTAATTAGAGAAGAGAGATCTTTAATTGAGGGTTTTAGACTGGATGACAGATAATAATGAGCCTTTATCTCAGCTTCTTACTTGTAAATCCAAAGTAATACCACCACAAGATAGGGCGAGGAGGGTCAAAACAGATGATATTGGCAAAATTGCACAGTTAGTACAAGGCTCACAAAAAGCAATCAATAAATATTCATTCCTTAAAAAGTCAAACTCAAAAAAAAAAATGTATTCCACTGGCAAATAAAGAAAATAATAGATGAAGAGTACCTGGCCTTTTCAAATTTAAACAGGCTTTACTCGAGATCTGCGGGGAGACAATCTAATAGGGTGGCTGACAGCCATAAGGCGGACACCAGACTGCCAAGGTTCAAATCCCACCCCTAACTATTACCTGCATGAAGCCGGGCTAAGTAGGTCAACTTCTCCCTGCCTCAGTTTTCTTATGCATAAAATGTTAACAACAGTATCTACTTCACTGGATTAGATTAAATGAGTTTACATAGGTAATGTAAATATGTGTAGAGTTAATAGATATAAAGCACTAAAAACAGTCTTACAGGTTTAGTGTGACCTTTTATTATCCACACGTGTGAGCCAACAATTTTGTGGCAGGATATATGATATTAATTCCTGCCTTGGTCTTGGTGTAGGAGAGAAAGAGTAACACATTTTCTCCTTTATCTTTTTCTTAAAACAACAGCCAAACCTTGTGTTCCTCACTATCTGTAAAGAACACAAGTAAATAAATTAAATTATTACATGTCCCTTTGAGGGAAGTTTTCAGCTGCCTTGAGTACAATAGGCATAACTGAAGAAAATATCCACTGAATTATTTGATCATAAAGCTAGGCATACATGCCAAGTAAGTTTGATGTCTCTAGAAAGTAGTTGGGAAGTGACTAATGTTTAGGTAAGTAGGAAGGAGTAACAGGACTGGAATAGAGACCAAGATTGCTGAAGACTGGGAAAATAAACAGATTCTACAAGCGCCATGATTTATGTCTTAGATGCAGCTGAAGTGTGTGTGGGGGAAGGGGATGAGGAGTGGCTAGACACCTTGGAGATCGAACACTATGAGCAGATGTTTATACCTAACCAAACTTGTTGAATGGCCCAACTGACCAAGTCAAGGCCCCACAACTTTCAGAAGAACGATTTTAAACTGTGGCCATGGTGATAAAATAGTAATTAACACAGCTACTGCTCTTTTGACACACGGTCCCTGAGATATTCTTATAACCCAATAGACATATACAAAGAGTCAATACTAACTAATATAGGATGGTCTACCAACACTTCTGTGTGGGGATGTAGAACCAGCTTTAATTTTTTTTAAAATTTAATTACCTTTCAAATATTTGCACTTTGGAGGCTCAATTCAAACAAATAAGAGTTCTGTTATAAGTATGAAGTGTTCTATGACATTGGTCTGGTTGAGATTATTCTAAACTTGCCCTGAACTAATTAACTGTTAACTGGTTTACAATCACTTGGGAAGTTATACCTATGGACATATTGAGTTTAATGAAATGGTGCAATGTTATACACTTTCAGAAAGGGCATTTCTTTTTTTTTAATCTAAGTATGCGACATACAAAGTAAGAGATAAAATATTTATTTTGTTAGTTATGTGTCCTGAACTGAATTTGGTATGAAAATCACTTCACTAAGGAACAAGGACATAACATATAATCTGATATCCATATTGAGTTTTAGCTCATATATGGACCTTTAAATATATATATAAAAAAAACAACAGATAACCAATGAAAGTGTGTCTCTAGAATTTATCATAGGGAAGATGTCATGACTCATGAATGTGAGTATATATAAGGTCCTTACATCAGGTTTTACCCTGTAGTAGCCAGAGATGCATGTGTCAGACCAACTCAGATGATTGCACCAGCTAAACATATCCAAATTATTGTCCTCATATAATTCTATGTTTGCATAACAACTTTTAATTATATTTTGCTTCCCAAGAAGATTGGTTTATAGAAAGTAAATATGCCAGGTTATGAATGCAGTTATATTTCTGACAATAAATTAATAAATTGGAATGGAAATTGGCACGTATGTGTGTTAGAGTCTTTCAAAAAGTGACCATTGCAAGAATCTCAAATAACTATTTATCTAACACTCAAGTTATTTATTATCATAATAGGTTCATTTGCATTTGACAGTAGAAATAAAACATTCTAAAGTTATGAGTAAGACTACAGAAATATGTTTGGATTTACTATGTCCACTTGCAAAAGAAGCCCAACTAAAAATTTCAGGTAACAATTGTTCATTGATAGAAATCTACAATTCTGCAATAGAAATTAAATCTGCTTTCATGAGCTTACAATGACAATGTTAAATACGTTCAAGAAGACAATATATTCAAGATGTCCAACCAATACAAAGCACTGCAAGTATCTGGAGTGATACATATTAAAGTTGTATGACTCCTAAAACAGAAAAATTTAGTGGGAAGTTTAAGAAAGACAATCCCAATCTCCATAATCTGGAATCTCCTAAAAAGGAGTGTACTTTGCAACTTACTTAGAGTTACACTTAAAACCTAACTCTGGATGATGCTTCAAAATTAAAGTAGACAACCAAAGCCAAGCATTTATTTTGGTAAGCATTTATGTTTAATATTTTAAAGTGAATGTAGCATTATATGACAGCTAAAAAACTTTATTTAGAAAGAAATTTAGTTATTTTTAAAGGATCATATGAGTTCATTACAGTAGACTGTATACTGACCTCATGCTTATTCTCAAAAATATTTGTTCTTTTTGTCTTGTGTTTCATCCTCTATCTATTATTACAATAATGATAATATTTTATGTTAATTCTTGCTGAACTTCAATAATCCAAGTCTTATTTCAAAGGTTAGTATCATACCTTCTGGAAATCTTCAAATAGTTATAACCGTTGAGAACATTTACTAATTGCACACATATATTCCCAAATGTTCATTTTAAGAGAAATATTAAGAAAAAAAAGGTTTGCCCAGTAATCCCTCCACTCATCACACTGTTATACATAAAACACAATATTCCTCCTGCTTGGAATCCAGAATTATGTGGTCAGCCCCCAAATCCTACCTAAAGAACTCTTTCAGCCTTTAAGGAATCTTTAAAAAGCAAACTCCAGCAGCTTATCTGTGGCTCAAAAGAAAGTAGAAAACATTTTTAACTTGTTCTCACACCACTATCTCCGTACACTTCATCGCTTAAATCACCAACTGCCGCATGTATATCTCTCAGACTATAATATAAAGCTACAGGTTTTCTGATGTACCCCAAACTCTGCAAAATTTCAATGGCAATCTGTGGTTGAAGAATTCACAGAATAAGGCTTTCCAAATATATGCACCTTATCTTCTTGCCATTTGTAATAACGCAGTTAGTTTTAATGTAAAAGTAAAGTGGTTTGGTTTCTGGGTCAAGATGGTACATTTTGAAAGCCCCCTCTTCCTTCACAAACCTGGAAATGATAAATAGCTACACTTGAAAAAAAAAAGAAAATATCTATAGATTAAAATGGAGAGGGAAAAGAAAAAGAGATGCAAACTATTAAGACCCTTTCACTCAAAAATTCTCCCAACCCAAAGTGCTCAAAGGATAAATCTTTCCTGGAAGCTGAGTTCATAAAATATTAAAATAAAGTTTATGAGAAACACCTGCACCATGGAAGTTGGTATTGAAATCTATAAATAAGAGATTTTCCATCTAAGGAAATAAAGATAAAATAAATCTGTAAAGAGCTTTAAAGTTCACCTTTGAAAATCTTCATAAACAAAGGAATAAATAGCATCCACAAAAAATGGGATATTTGTAAGATATGAATAAATGATTATTAAGTAAGTAGAGTCAAAAGTTTAAAGGACAAATTAAAAACCTTAGAAATAAAAAAATGCTTATTAACATGTTTTTTTGTTTTTTACATTTGTTACTTTAAATTAGCCAGGATTATTTGAGAAATCAATTCCACTTTACTCGGAACATGTGTCTTAAATACATTTCAATTATTGGTTGCTTGCTATAATGTAAAGAAAAAGAATATTTTTTTTTACAAATACTTATTGGTTGACATTTAACGCAAAGTATCAAAGCCCAAGTTTATTACAATGATGTTTTTTCTTTTCTTGTTTAGTTTATATTTTATAGTTTATTTTTATGGTTGACACTATTACAGATGTCCCCATTCTCCCCTGGTCCAACGTCCCTCCACCCTCACCCCCCCTCCCTTCTAGCCATGACCACACTGTTGTCTGTGTCTGTGGGTTATGCATATTTGTTCTTTGCCTAATCCTTTCACCTTTTTTCATCCAGTCCTCCCTCCCCCGTGACAGCTGTCAGTCTGCTCCATATATGTATCCATGGCTCTGTTTCTATTTTGTTCGTCAATTTATCATGTTCAGTAGATCCTACATATAAGTGAAATCATATGGTATTTGTCTTTCATTGACTGGCTTATTTCATTTAGCATAATGATCTCTAGGTCCATCCATGCTGCAGCAAAAGGTAAGAGTTCCTTCTTTTTTATGACTGTATGAATTCCACTATATAAAGTTACCACAATTTTTTTATCTACTCATCTGACAGGAACTTGGGCTGAATCCAGATCTTGGCTATCATAAATAACCCTGCTATGAAGATAGGTGTACACATATTCTTTCTGATTAGTATTTCTGGATTCTTAGGATATATTCCTAGAAATGGGATTACTGGGTCAAATGGGAATTCCATTTTTAATTTTTTGAAGAAACTCCATACTGTTTTCCACAGTGGCCGCACCAGTCTGCATTCCTATCAACAGTGCATTAGGGTTCCCTTTTCTCCATATCCTCACACCAGCATTTGTTGTTTGTTGATTTATTGATGGTAGCCATTCTGGCAGGTGTGAGGTGATATCTCACTGTGGTTCTAATTTACATCTCTCTGATGATTAGTGACATTGAGCATTTTTTCATTTGTCCCTGGGCCATCTGTATGTTCTCTTTGGAGCAGTGTCTATTCAGTGCTTTGCCCCATTTTTTAACTGAATTGTTTGTCTTCCTGGTGTTGAGTTGTATAAATTCGTTATATATTTTGGAAATTAAGCCCTTGTCAGATATATTATTGGCAAATATGTTCTCCCATACAGTGGGCTCCCTTTTCATGTTGTTGATGGTTTCTGTTGCTGTACAGAAGATTTTTAATTTGATGTAGTCCTATTTATTTTTTCTTTTGTTTCCCTTGCCAGCAAACATATTGCTACAAGAGATTTATCAGCAAACATATTGCTACAAGAAATGTCTGAGATTTTACTGCCCATGTTTTCTTCTAGGATTTTTATGGTTTTGCGGCTTGTCTTTATGTCGTATATTCATATTTTTAAAAGAAACAATACATAAGCTAAAGTGTAGAGTTGAATTGACAAAACCAAAGAGTAAATTAATAAATAGAAAAAGATTCATTTAAAATAAATGGAATCTCCATGGAGAAAGGCCAGAATGAGAACAAGAGCAACAGCTTTAAGTATTGAAGAAACATAGGAATAGACTAAAAAAGCACAATTTCAACGTAATAGAATTTCAAAAAAAGTGAATAAAGATAATAGTGAGTGGACAGATAATGACATAGAATTTTTCAGGATTAAACAAATGGTATGTGAACTTAAATTTAAAGAGCCCCCTGAGTATTGAATAAGATAATAGAGAAAGACAAAATAAAATATAGACACACACACTTCTTTAGGGAAATATTAGAGAAACTGATGACTATTAAGGATAAAGAGAAAAATCCTAAAAAAGTTACTGGAGAGAAAACACATGGTACCTACAAAAGAATGAGCATCTGACTGTTGGAAGATTTCTTATTATCAACAATATATTTTTTAAATGGTATAATATCCAAATGTTTATAGAAAATAAATAGAAATTTATACTCAGTCAAAATATCAATGAAACAAAAATATATTTTTCAAACATGAGTTTTAACAATGTTAATACCTAAGACCTTGTTCAGAAGAATTGCTAAATAACATAGCACACACACACATGCACACATGCACGCACACATACACACACACAAATACATGTGAAACCATAAGGAAGTTGTAGGATGCAAATCCAAGAAGCCAAAAGTGAACAGAGGATTTCTGTTAACTCTTAAATACTTCATTAATATAAAATCTTTTATTGCCAATTGGAACAAAATTAGGTGGTCTAATTGACCTTGCCAGTAATTATTGTAAAATTCAGAATCATTTTACTATAGAATATGGAAGCCAGATTATTACTATTTTAAAATGTCTGGTGAAGGATTAACTGCAAGGACTGGCGGGCCTCGCTTTGTTCTCTACCTCTCTTTGTCTCTCTATCTCCCTTCCTTTCTCTCTCAACATCAATAAACGGGTCTTTAAAAAAAATAATTGTTGTTACTTTAGAGATATTTGCAAAGAAGCAAAGATAAATATGTGTCTTCACCATTTTTTACCAAAATCCACTTACTTTTCAATTTTAAAACAGCATAAAATAAATGTATCTTTCAATTAAAATTTTCCATATAGTACTATTCAATGCAAGGTCAAGGGAGTGTTCTGAAATAAACCAACAAAAGGGTGTCAGAACTCCAAGAAAGTTTAAAGCCCTTGGCTAAGACCAAACAATGCTCCAAAGTCATGAATCTACATGTATCTCTTTTAAAGTAAAAATAAGCAATTTGCCCCAGTAGACCAATACTTAAGAAGGAGATATTTTCTTGTTTAAACACATTTCCTTTCGTACCCTGGGATGTCATTTCAGAGGATGTCAGGGTGTCTTTTCAAGCGTTAGTTCACACTGATGGCTTATCCACCCAGGCAGTGCTGGTCTGGCTGTGTGTTTAAGTAAAATTGAACATGTATTTAGGCAAGGCTGGCACTGTCCTGTTCATACCACATGGCATACACCTTATTGGCTCACCCCTCTTTGTGATTTACGTATTTACCTTATCTTCCTGGACTCTAAAGGTCATCTGGGTTCACAACCCCAGTATGGAAATTTCAGCAAACCAAACTAGAGCCTTTTACATAAACCCAACCCTTCACAGCAGGGAGGGTTGGGGGGCAGGAGGGAGCGGGGTAAGAGATCAACTGAAAGACTTGTATGTATGCATATAAGCATAACCAATGGACATAAGACACTGGGGGGAAGGGGAGGCCAGGGGATTGTCAAGGGCGGGGGGGAAAAAAGGACACATATGTAATACCCTTTGTAATACTTTAAGCAATAAAACAATTTAAAAAAAAAAGAAAAAAAATTTTTAAATTGTAAAAAAAGAAAAAGAAAAACTGCTAGTTATCTGCATTACAAAGCAATCTGAACCGATACCTTCTTTCCACAGACTCTCACAATCAACACTAATAAAAGAGAAAAATGGTAATTGGCGTACAACGATACCCTTTTCATTGGCTAATCAGGGCTATATGCAAATTAACTGCCAACTATGATTGGCAGTTAACTGCCAACTAAGATTGGCAGTTAACTGCCAACAAGATGGTGGTTAATTTGCATATGTAGGCACAATGCAGGGAGGCGAAAGGGAAAGCAGGAAGAAGCCCCCTGCCACTGACAGTGATCAGAAACCCAGGGGGGAGCTAAGAGCTGGGGGGCAGGGCAAAGGCGGCCCTGGGGCCACCTTTGCCCTGCCCCCCAGCCATGATCAGAGAATCAGGCGCCTTTGCCGCCCTGGCCAGTGATAGCAGGAAGTAGGGGTGGAGCCAGCAATGGGAGCTGGACACGGTCGAAGCTGGCAGTCCCGGGAGCTAGGGGTCCCTTGCCTGGGCCTAAAGCGGAGCCCACGATCGCGGGGCCGCTGCAGCTGCAGGTCCCCATTGCCCGAGCTGGACGCCTCAGCCAGAGGCGTTAGGCCTGGGCAGGGGCGGAGCCTGCAACCGCGGGGAGCTGGGGGTCCCCTGCCCAGGCCTGACATCTCTGCCGGAGGCCTCAGGCCTGGTCAAGGGGCTGATCCGGTGATTGGTGATCGGAGGGTGATGAGGGTCAACTCCTCTGGCCGAGGCATCAGGCCTGGGCAGAGGGCTGAGCTGGGGATTGGGGGGATATGATGGTCCCCTTGCCCAGGCTTGAAGCCTGGGTCAGAGGCGTCAGGCTTGGGCGGGGGGTGGAGCAAGTGATCAGAGGGAGATGGGGGTCCCCTGCCCAGGGATGATTCCTGGGCCAGAGGCCTCAGGCCTGGGCGGGGGCCAGAGCCAGTGATCGGGGGGAGATGGGGGTCCCCTGTCCAAGCCTGACACCTCTGGCAGAGGCGTCAGGCCTGGGCAAGGGGCCGATCAGGCGATCGGAGGGTGATGGGGGTCTATGCTTGAGGGCTCCCAGTATGTGAGAGGGGGCAGGCTGGGCTGAGGGACACTCCCCCCCTACACACACACCCAGTGCACGAATTTCGTGCACCGGGCCCCTAGTATATATATAATATGTATTTTAAATGGGTTCATGAAGTCACAACAGAGCTGCTTTTTATGAGTACTTTGCACATATTCAGAGGAACACAGAGCAGCCGGTATTCCCTTTGTTCTTAATCAAGAGCAGTTAATGAATCGGCTTCAAATACTCAGATATAAGGAAAATGCTCTATTTTGTTTGAGAGGAAGACTGAGAGTTTCAGTTAAAATTGATGCTTTCACCTTGAAACGTCTACCATCTCGATTTGCAGGCACCGGAGGCCTGCTGCTAGGAGGAGAGGCCTGGCTAACGGAGCAAGCCCAGCAAACGCCCATCTCAAGCTTTATGACTCCTTAGTGGCCTGAATCACTGTAGGTGTTTTTAATACCTCCTGTCAGTTCGGAAATGTTTCCCGCTTGGCAACTGGATAAGGACAATAAACTTGTCAAGCGGGCAACTAACTATTCAATCTATTATTCAAAACATAAAATCCAAAGGAATGAAAAAGCTGTTTGGGTCCAGAGCCTTTCTCGCGAACCCTTTCCAGCCATAATGTCTTCTGAAGCACTTCCTGCCGTTTATTTCCTTCTTAAGAGAATTATCAGAGAATAAATTATCTGGTAATAATCTGCTGCTCTTTCTAAATAACGAAGAGGAGCCATAAATATGAGAAGATATTTATATTATGTGCTTTTAATAACTGCTGGTAGTCAATAACACATTACTTTAATTAAGTAGAAGCTCAGCAGAACTCAGTTATAAAAAGTCACTGTGGCGAAGTCTTTTCTTTCCAGTATAATTTATAGCTCTGGCCCTGCCTTCATGGAGTTCCTGTGGGTCAGGTCTGCCTTTCCCACTTTTTTGCAGGGCCTAGATGCCCTCGTTAGCTTCTGTTGGAGGAAAAGGAGACCCAGAGGCATTATGATGTGTGTGTATGTGGTGCGAGGTTGGATCTCTTTGGTCTGGTTCATTCCGTCTGCCAAGTGGTGTGCATGCCTTTCTCAAGGCCACGTTCGGCTTCACTCGAGCCCCCTGTGCTGCTGGTGATTCTCCAGAGGACAGCTGGACCTCCTCTGGCCTCCTGCTAGTGGACTAAACCCCAAACACCTTCCTAGGTTGAGGCAAGGACTCCTTGTCACTACACCTGTTTAGGAAGCCCAAGAGGTCCCATCTGTTCTCTAACCTCCACATTTCCCCACGGGGGAACCCAGGTACTTAGAAGTGTTCTTCTATGGCCTCTGAGGTTGTGGAGAACTGGGAAGGGATGAGGCTGCCCACAACTCTTGGCATGTTAAGCTGCAATACATTCAAGCCCTGCTGGAAAATTCCTTTAAGTCTCTGCCCTCAGAAATGTGAAGGAATCTTTTTTTAAAAAAATATATTTTATTGATTTTTTACAGAGAGAAAGGGAGATAGAGAGTTAGAAACATCGATGAGAGAGAAACATCGATCAGCTGCCTCCTGCACCTCCCTACTGAGGGTGTGCCCACAACCAAGGTACATGTCCTTGCCCGGAATCGAACCTGGGACCCTTCAGTCTGCAGGCCGAAGCTCTATCCACTGAGCCAAACTGGCTAGGGCATGAAGGAATCTTTAAGTTCACACATGTCCTCCAACTTCAGGGGACCCACATCTGGCTCTCTCAGAAAATCAGGGAGCAGGGCCAGGTGTGGTCTGCATATACTTTAGCTCAATATTCACTCAGAGAATAAAAAGAAAGTTGCCTATTTTGAGCCCAAATCCTATATGTCATCAGTACCTTACTTTAGAATTTATAGCACAAGAGAATGTTTCCTCTAATTTGAGCTTTAGCTAAAGTTCCTGGAAAGTAGGAAAAGTCTCACAAAAAAATCTCATTGTATAGTTAATTTATTCAAAACAATAAAACCAGATATCTGAGGAGAAAAAAATATATAAAGTTGTAATGGCATCATCTACATTCATCTTCCTTACCACACTCCAAATATGCTGACTCACCATTCACAGCACAAGCTGTCAAAAATTTCCATCAGTTTTTTCCCTCCTACCAATTTTACCAGAAATAGAATAAAAAGCAATAAACGCGGGCTTCAGGTTTGAGTCTCCAATACACTGAATTCTCAAACATCAGCATCAACTGGACTCAGGCCCAGCTGTTTTTAACACAGAAGTTTACTTGAAGTAAATGTGGATATACCACCTTATTGATCTTACAGCACAGCTTCTGTCTGTGAAACTCCTAGAAAAGGCTCAGATGACCATGGCACCTGCCCCAGATAGAAATTAAGCAAACATCCAACCTGCAAAGCTGCACATCCATTCAGGAAATCACCCATTTTCAGGTCTCGGTCTCTCTCCCTCTCTCTCTCTCTCATTAATAAATTTTAGTTCCAAGAGAAATTTTAGGTTCACAGCCCAATTGAGCAACAACTACACAGAGTTCCCCTACACCCCTACACCTACACACTCATAATATGCAGCACTACCATTAGCCCCCACTGGTACATGTTATAATCAATCAGTACACACTGACAATCATCATCACCCAGGCTATGTTTGACAGTAGAGTTCACTCTTGGTGTTGTACATTCTGCAGGTTTAAACAATCTATGATGATATATACCCACCATTATAGAATCAACCAGAACGGTTTCAAAGTCCTAAAAATCCTCTGTGCTCCAAGGACTCATCTCTCCTTTCCTGCTAACCCTGGCGACCATTGATCTTTTTACTGTCTGCATAGCTAAGAGTATGTAATATAGCCTTTTGAGATTGGCTTCTTATACATCATACACTGTGCAGTCTTTTCAAATTGGTTACAGTTTGTAATATGCATTTAAGGTTCCCCCAAGTATTTTCATGGCTTGATAGCTCATTTATTTTTAACACGGAATAATCTTCCATTGTCTGCATGTACCACAGTTTGTTTATGCATTCGCCTACTGAAGGACACCTTGTTTTTTCCAAGTAGTAGCAATTAAAAATAAAGTTGCTATAAACATCTGTGTGTAGGTTTTAATGTAGACATAAGTTTTCAATTCATTTGGGTATATACCAAGGAATAGGATTGCTAGATTGCACGGTAAGACTATGTTTAGTTTTTTAAGAAACTGCCACGGTATCTTCCAAAGTGGATGTACTATTTTTCTCTCCCATCAAGAATGAATGAGAGTACCTGTTGCTTTACATCCTTACCAGCATTTGGTGTTGTGTTTGAAATTTTGGCCATTTTAATAGGTGTATCTCAGTGTCCTTTTATTTTATTTTTTAAAATATATTTTTATTTATTTCAGAGAGGGAAGGAGAGGGAGAGACAGAAACATCAATGATGAGAGAGAATCATTGATTAGCTGTCTTCTGCATGCCCCACACTGAGTATCGAGCACGCAACCAAAGCATGTTCCCTGACTGGGAATTGAACTGTGACCTCCTGGTTCATAGGTCAATGCTCAACCACTAAACCACATGGGATGGGCTCAATGTCATTTTAATTGTTTTTTTTTGTTTGTTTGTTTGTTTTAAGGAAAAGTATGTAGAGCATCTTTTCATATGTTCACTTGCCCTCTGTGTATCTTTGTTGGTGAAATGTTTGTTCAGGTATTTTGCCCATGTTTTAATCAGGTTGTTTGTTTTCTTATTGTTGAGTTTTAAGAGTTCTTTTTATATATTTAGATAATACCCTTTATAAATGTGTCCTTTGCAAACATTTCCTCCCAGTATGTGGTGTATCTACTAATTTTCCTAACATTGTCTTTTAAAGAGCATAAGTATTTAATTTTAATGAAGTCTGGGTTATCATTTATTTCTTTCATGGATTGTGGCTTTGGTTTATATCAAAAGTCATCTCCATGTCCAGGTCATCTAAGTTTTCTCTTATCTTGCAGGAGGGGAGTGTGTTGATATGCTTATATGCAGCAATAGAAAACAAAATGTACAAAATATTATAAGAGAATAAATGAATGGATTTTAATTCTATACAAAAGGTAACATATGGGAGCGGGAAATTCCCAATATGGTAAGGTCCCTCAATATGCACTAACCCATACATTTCAAATTCACATATGACATGCAGGGTTAGATAAAACCTAAAAATAATTATGCATGTATTTGAGGAATATCATTTTACTTCCACCAACTAAAAATAGTTAAAGAAATAGCCAGTAAAACTATTGTTTTCTAAGAATAAATCCCCGCAAATGGCATTTTATGTTGTTGAAATACTAGAGGCCCAGTGCACAAATTCATGCACGGGTAGGGTCCCCTGTCTGGCCAGGGATCGGGAACAATCAGGGCCTGTCTTGCCCAGTCTGATCAAGCCGATCAGGCCGGCCAGCCGGGAGGAGGGACTGCAAGAGGTTGGCTGTGGGAGCACACTGACCATCAGGGGGCAGCTCCTGCATTGAGCATCTGCCCCCTGGTGGTCAGTGCACGTCATAGCAACAGGGTGACTGGTCATTTGGTTGTTCGATTGCTTAGGCTTTCATATAGAGAGAGATTGTAAGCATTTCTGATCTAACTTTGTCTTTCTAACTCTCTAGAATGGATATTTAGAAAGTAATTCCCAAATTTGACCAGATTTGTGGCAATTATAACAACTTATCTTTCAGATATTTTTTTTCTCCCTAAGTTTTTAAATCTCAACAGTTCAATACATAAAACCATATTCAAGAGCAAAGCAAAGATGGATAACACAAAGCCTGAACAGCTTCTAAAGCCAGAGGCTTCCAAGATTAACATTTAAGTTTGTTATTGTCCTGTTGTCACTTATTTAGCCTAGGTGGCTTTGAGCACAGAAAATAAAATCTCTTTCTTCCATTGTTAGCACTGGCATCTTCACGGCATTTTATGTCATATTGATTTTATCCTAAGTGTTTACTGTAACCTTTATACAAACTCAGTCGACATTTTAAAAACCTATTTGGAATATCCTATTACTGGCTCTTACTCATACATTGAAGAGTGGTCCAGCCTCAGAGTTTTTGCATAGTCCATTTCCTTTGCTTGTAACAGCCTTCTCCCAGATATCTCCATACTCCTTCGCTTGCTGCCTTCAAGTCATAGAAGGAGGCTTCTCAAAGAGTTGACACTGCTGAGCATTCATTGCTCAGTGGTTAAGGGTCGACCTATGAACCAGGAGGTCACAGTTTGATTCCCAGTCAGGGCACATGCCTGGTTTGGGGCTAGATCCCCTGTAGGGGGTGTGCAGAAGTGTGAAGGAGGTAGCCCATCAATCAATGATTCTCTCTCACCATTGATGTTTTTATCTCCTTCTGTCTCCCTTCCTCTCTGAAATCAATAAAAAAATATATTTTTTTAAAGAGATGACCTTATTTAAAATAGCAGCCCTAGCCCTGGCACTCCTTAGTCTCTCCTATTTTAAAAAAAATAACTTTTATTGATTTCAGAGAGGAAGAGAGAGGGAGAGATAGAAACATCAATGATGAGAGAGAATCATTGATTGGCTGCCTCCTGCATGTCCCATACTGGGGATCAAGCCCACAACCTGTGCATTTGCCCTTGACCAGAACGGAACCTGGGACCCTTCAGTCTACAGGCCAGCGCTCTATCTGCTGAGCCAAATTGGCAAGGGCTCCCCTATTATTAATTCTCTACACCTCTTGCTGTGTTGTAAAACATTCTGTTAACTATTTACTTATTTAGTTATTACCTGTGCCCTCCATGCTCCCACTTCCACAAGATAATGAATTCTTACATGTAGAATTTTTTTTTTTTTTTTTTTTTTTTTTTTAGTAAAGGTGTTTTGTTTTTTTAAAGAGAAGTTTTAGGTTCACAGAAAAAAATGGAAAGATACAAAGATTTCCCAAGTATCCTCTCCCCCCACACAAGCATAGCCTCCCCTATTTTCAACATCCTCCACCAGGGTGATTTGTTACAAGTGATGAACTTCCATGACACATCATAACCACACAGTTTATAGTGTACCTTAAGATTCACTCATGGACAAATGCATGACACATATCCGTCACTATAGTGTTGTACAGAGTATTTTCACTGCCCTGGAAATCGTCTGTGCTCTTGCCTATTTAGCTCCCTCCCCCAATCCTGGCAATTAGCGATCTTTTTACTGCCTCCATAATTTTGCCTTTTCCATGATGTCATATGGTTGGATTCAGACAGAATGTAACCTTTCACTCAGCGATATACATTTAAGGTTCCTCCACGTCTTTTTATGACTTGGTAGCTCATTTCTTTTTGAGCTGAATAACATTCATTGTCTGGATGTACCACCGTTTGTTTTTATCCATTCACCTACTGAAGGACATCTTGTTATTTCTAAGTTATGACAATTAAAATAAAGCTGCTATAAACATCTGTGTGCGGGTTTTTGTGTGGACATAAATTTTAGATTCATTTGAGTAAATACCAAGGAGTAGGATTGCTGGATTGCATAGTAAGACTATGTTCAGTTTTATCAGGATTTTGGCCATTCTAATAGGTGTGTAGTGGTATATTGTTGTCTTAATTTTTATTTCCTTGATGACATATCATGTGAGGCATTGTTTTATATGCTTACTTGTGCCTGTATATCTTCTTTGCTGAGATGTCTGTTAAGATCTTTGACCCACTTTTTAATCTGATTATTTTCTTATTGTTGAGCTTTAAGAGTGCTCAACAATAATAATATCCTTTATTAGATGTCCTTTGAAAATATTTTCTCCCAGTTTGTAGGTTGTCTTCTCAATCTCTTGACATTGTCTTTCACAAAGCAGAAATTTTTAATTTTAATTAAGTCTAGTTTATCAATTTTTTTCTTTCTTGGATGGTGCCTCTTATATTATATCCAAAAACATACCCAACGTCTTCTACGTTTTCTCCTATGTTTTATAGTTTAACTAGAGGCCCGGTGCACGAAACTGTTGGAATTTCCTGAGTGATAGTAGTCTTAGTTATGCTAATGAAGTGACTTACATGGGCCCTAGATAGCTTCAGGATGGGGCTGGTCACCAGAAAGACCAAGGCAGGATTACAGGGTTGGGACTTCCAGTGCCCCTAATCCTGGGGGGCGGGGGGGGGCGGGGAGTTGGGAGAGAAGAGATGCTGCAGACTGAGTTCTAGAACATGATCAATGATTTTATCAATCACGACTATGTAATAGAACTCAGGGGTACTTCTTGGCTATGTTCACCATATAATGGGAGAGTGAACCACCCTAACTCCATGGGTACAGGGCATGGACCTTTAGTATTCAAGATCTCCCAGACCTCACTCTATGTGTATACTATATAATAAACTATGAGTAGAGTGCTTTCTAAGTTCTCTGAGTTGTTCTAGTGAGTTAGCTAACCTGTGAGAGTTGTGGGAACTCCTTAATACATGGCCAGTTAGTTAGAAATGTGAATGGGTTAGAGACTAAAGTAAAAGTGTCTTGTTGGGGACTGTGCCCTAAAAATCTGTGGAGTCTGACAGTAACTATGGGTTGTCAGCATCACAACTCCATTGGATTGTAGTACTCCAAGTTTGGGAATGAAACAGAATACCGTGAAAGAAAAACAATTTAATTGCATTTCCATAAGTGTCTGGCATCCACATTGAAGGCCCAGGCGCAATCAAACTCTCACAATTAATATATAGCATAGTTCTTTAACTGTTCAATGAAATGACAGATAGGAGTCCAATGAAAGCAATTGTTTCTTCCATGCTGCTGAACATTTATCCCTATTTATTTTTTAGTCAGAGATATATGCATATATTTGTTTATCTGAGTAGTGTCAGAGTAAACATTTTTGAATATAAAAAATATAATGAAGATGCCAGGAACTAAAACTTTGAAATGGATTGTTTAAGATAAATCAAGCTATCATTAACTGTAGCTAAAATATATTGTTGCCACATCAACACACAACAGGAACAGTATATTATACAGTGTCTAGATTAGCAGGGGTAAATTAAGCAAAACATTAGGCAGGCATTAGGAAAGCAGGTGATTCCTATTACACTGGATTTTCATAAGCTGAGATAAGGATCTGCAATAAAGGCAATCAATTATTTCAAAAGAAATGCAAATCCAAAAATCAATAACTGGCTTTCTTTGCACAAAGGGAATATCTAATAGCAGCAATCAGTAAGTAGGGCAACTTCTAACCTGATACATTTAGCCAAAATGATTTCAATTTCTGTCTCCAAGTACATTTTAGTGCCTCCCTTCCATCTTATTACTTTGAAAAAATTTCATTAGAGATGCAAGGCTATTCAGAACTGAAAGTCACCATAGAAATCATTATGAGAGAGAACATCTGTTGGAGACACCTTATGAAGTTAAATTTGAATTCAGGTTTAAATATGTAATGAGAGTGATTGTTATATGACACTAATCCTTTTGCTTAATGAAAGCAAAGTGAATAATTACGCGCTGTGTTTCATTTGTAAGGACTCTTAAGAATTGATGATATTTTAGAAGGGCTGAACAGATTTTACCTTTACATCAGCATAATATAAAACAGATTTGTTAGCAAATCAACAGTGCAAAGGAAGGAAATGTTTCCTCTACTGAAGAGTAAAGGACAACCACTATTTCAATCATGGCTGTGGCAGAAGTGTTTGCATTCAAACAATCAACTGCTAATGACAGTGATTGCTATCTCTGTGTAAAAGCAAGTTCTCAAAGGTGTGTGTAGTCTCTATATTTCCCAATCCCATCAATAATGTCTCTATGCCCTTGAACCTAACAGAACTTTAATACATTTTTAAAAATATTCCATAAATTTGACTCTTCATAATATCAGATTACCCTCTCAGCCAGTACAAATGAAGAAAGTTTTTCAACGTGTGAAAAAGAAGAACTAGCCTGGCCGGTGTGGCTAGGTGGTTGAGTGACAACCATGAATCAGGAGGTCACAGTTGAATTCTTGGTCAGGGCACATGCCTGAGTTGCAGGCTCAATCCCCAGTAGGGGGCATGCAGGAGGCAGATGATCAATGATTCTCTCTTATCATTGATGTTTCTATCTCTCTCTCTCCCTTTCTCTCTGAAATCAATAAAAATGCGATTTTTTTTGTTTTGTTTTGGTGGTGGTTGTTGTTTTTTAAAGGTCTGGCTGAAAATCTCATCTTGGTTACTATTCTTTCAGTTGAGGAATTAATTTAAATTTAAGGATTCTTAAAAAAACAAAAGAGGGAAAAAAAAAAGTTAGACATAAACCCAAAAGCTAGAAATAAGCCCAAAGTAGTTAATTCCAGTCCCAGAATTATCTCTAAAGTCCTACATCTTCTACATTGTCAGGAAAGGCCATTTAAAAAGAGTTTTGAAAATACATATAAACAAATGAAAGATGACTGAATAAAAGAAACAACTGAGAATAAATGCTAAAGATAGGTGGTACCTGCTAGGAAAGCAGACTTTAAACTGCTCTGTGTATTAACAGGATTTCTCAGCCTCACCACTGTTTGGGACAGGATAATGCTTTGTTGTGGAGGGCTATCCTGGGTGGTGTACATGTTGAACAACATTGCCGGCCTCTGCCCGTGTGCCAGTAGCAACCGCTCCTCTGCCTCAGTTGTGATAACCAAACATGTCTGCAAACATTGCAAAATATCCCCTTGGAGGTGGAACAAAATGAGAACCATTGGATAGTTTGCCAACCATTTGATACTTTGTTGAAAATACAGATGGCTGAGTCCCACCCCCAGAAATTCTGATCCCTGATTCAGCAAGTCTGAAGAGGCCTGTATTTGCTGCCACCATTCTGGATTTCCCTTATGTATTGGATCTGGGCCTTTCAGAGGGACTCCTGTGCAGGCCTGTGTTGGATGCTGCCTGTGACTGACCCTGGGCAACCTGTTTGGAGTTCTCAGTGATCCAGAGCTGTGGCTCCCTCTGCTGGGCTTGAGTGCAAGCAGAAAGGGCCAAGCTGTGCACCAAGGCAAGCATTTACCAGCTCTGGGCTGGGGGCAGATCAGCAAAAGTTTCAAAGCACCCAGAGATCCTCCTCCACCTGCAGGCTGCCTGTTATGCTTAGTCACTGAAAGAGCCTCCAACTGCATGTACTTTTCACAGCTGGGTGGATATTATGTAGGCACCTTTCCGGGTTCTGGTGCTCTAAGTGGATGAGCCTAGCTTGGGGTTTAGACCCCACACTTCTCAGGGTAAACCTCCCCTCCCCCCCCCCCCCCCGCCTACTGACCCCACATAGCTGAGACATTCTTCTGGAACTTTAGCTGCTGCTTGTGGGAGCCCAGCCAGCACTCTCGTGCCTCTGAACTTCCTACCAGTCTCAATGTGGCTTCTTCTGTGAGTCCATGGTCATAAGGCTTCTCTGCAGCTAATCTTCATTTTGGTTATTCAGGATGATTTTTTATAATTTAGTTGTAATTCCAGTTTGGTCATGGGAGGAGATTAGTGTAGTTCTATCTAACATGCCACCATCTTGGATATCTGTCTTTTTTTTTTTGTCTTCTTTTTTTATGTTTAGGACATTTTATTTTCCAATTTAGTTCCAACATTACAACATACATATTTAAATTTTAACTTTTTGCAAACCAAAACTGCTTTATTTTTTTGAATTTTATTTATTTTTAATTTATTGTTTACACTATTATAGACATCACCCATTTTGACTCCTGTACTCCCCCACAGGCCTCACTCCAAAGTAAGTTTCTTTAATGAATTCTCTTTTTTCTTCCGTGAAATAATTTACAAGTATACTTATCACTTCAGTTAATATCCCACCTTCTCTACAGGTTGAATTATATGTCAATTTATTGTTTTTTAGCAGTCACATATGGTCAAATAAATTTTTCTTTTCCATGGTCTACTGTCAACTCTATCTGGCATTGCAAAACTGACTTTTATGAACTAAATACAAGAGTGCACATTTATTCCTGTCAAATTTATTTTCTTGGTCCAGCCCAAAGGTCCGTCCTATATCAACCAAATAATCAAATTGGAGACAAGGCTAGATGTAAATTCCTGTACAAACTTGATATAACCTCTATCTTTCCTTTTAATCTTTTCCCCAATCATTAATAAGAGACATTTATATTTATTCTTCTAAGAGTCCCTGCACAAGATGGAATTATAAGGACACACCAGGTATATGGAGCAACACCATAAATAACTCAGTGGATCAGGCCAGAATATACTGGCTTTCAACAGCCCACTAAATAATGTCCAAGGTACTTCAAGTACCTCACTACCAGCTTCCAACCTTTCTTTCCAGGCTCATCTCACCTTGATTCTAATTCTCTACCCCTATATATTAATTGATTGAATTTAACTGGATTTCCAAACACAAGTCTTCTATTCACGTTTTTGATCCATCCACCTGTGAGATTCTACTAATCCTGCAATGTCCAACACAGCCATCTCCTCCATAAAACTTTACCACCTTCATTACCCCCTTCATTACACATCCTTTTTGGAAATAAATCTTTCTTTTTACTGAATTCTCATAGTAAGATAATGCCTACGTCACTCTTAAGGTACTCACCATTTTCTGATCCCCTATTCATAAATCACCTCCAACCAACACCTAGCACAATATTTCTCACTTGAGAATTTTTTTATTGGCTTAATTAGTGAATACTATATCTCAAACTGGCAACTTGAGTATGAAAACTAGAGAAAAATGGCAGCTAGACACAGCTCAAATGTAACAGTAAAAAAATTAGTAAATAAAAAATAAAAAACATATTTCATAAATAACCTTGCATTGAGGAAGAAATAAATAAAAATGTACATCTTCTAACCCAACTTGTAAAAAGTAAGATTAATTAGCCTAATGAGCTTCCATAACCATTTTCAGCTCTTTGTGATTTACATTTCTAGTTTCTGTGATCATGAATAAGAACATAACAAAGGCTAACCACTCTTTCAACTGCAGGGCGTCACCAGAAGTAAACAGTTTTCAGAAAGAGCAATTCAGATATGATGCAAAGCCTATAGTGGTTACAGGTGGAAAGTAGGTTTGGGCCAAACTAGAAAATTGCCTAACCAGCCCTCATTTAATCTCTACAAGCTCCCTAGGTACTTTCTAGGCACATTACTCTTATTATGTTTGTTTTATAATTGACCCAGTGAGGGATACATGGATGGAGTAACTTGCAACGAAACATAGCTATAAAGGGATAAAGCCAAGGTTCTAAGCAGCATATCTTAAAAGGTGATGTTCTTCTCCATTGCATTTCATCAACCCGTACACACCTGTCAGTTCTGTCTTCTCCCTACTGCTTGGTTTTACTTAGAACAAGGTCTTATCTTCTCGTGCAAGGGCTGCCATCACTTTCGCTGCCTCCACCATCTCCACTTTCCAGAACACTCCTTTTTCCCCCACTGATGCCAGTGTGGCATTGATCATAGAGCTACTGAGCACTTAAAATGTTCCTAGTCCAAACTGAGATGTGCTCTAAGTGTAACAAACACACCAGATTTCAAAGACTTAATGTGAAAAAAAGAATGTACGTATCTCATGAATAATTTCTTCAATGATTAGATTTCCTATGCTGCTGGGGTCCAACCCCAGCAGGTCCAGGGGTCCCCAAAGGTGTGGACAGAGTCGGCGAAGAAGGAATGACACGGAGACAGCGTTCAGTTGATCAGCAGCCTAGCCAGGATCTCTAGCCAGGATCTCCAGCGAAGTTCTGGTCTGGATCTCCAGCGAAGTTCTGGTTAGGATCTCCAGCCAGGTTCTGTGTCCATGTTCTCTTGCTAGGTTCTCCAGGTTCTCCAGCCAGGTTCTGTAGCCATGTTCCCTCGCTAGGTTCTCCAGCCAGGTTCTGTCCAGGTTCTCCAGCCAGGTTCAGTCACCAGGTTCTAGTCAGGTTCTCTTGCCAATTTCTGTAGTCAGGTTCAGTCCAGGATCTTTTGCCATGTTCTCTCGCTAGGTTCTGTCTCTAGGTTCTGAGGCCAGTTTCTGTCCAGGATCTTTTGCCATGTTCTCTCCAGTGAAGTTCTTCTGTCTCTAGAGAACGTTCTTTGTAGGTTCTGTGCCTAGGTTCTGTCTCTCTTGGTTCTGTCTTCTAAGTTCTGTGTCTTTCTGTCTTGTTACATCTGTATTTATACCAGTTGATTCAATCCTATCAATCTCTATTCCAAAGGTTAGGGCGTTTCTTATCTCCATTCCAGGGAGTAAAGATTATGTAGCTTAAGCATGATTGTTCGTAGTTAAAGTGATTAATTACCCGCCTGGCACTTAGTTGAGGGGTTTTATTCCCTCCCTAACTTCAGGGGAAAATCCCTACCTGGGGAAACAACCTTTCTCAGAGAGGAGACCTTGGTTAAAACACATAGTGCCAAGAAGGTGAGAAAACATTTTAAGAACAGTATGCCATATATGCCAGGTCCCTTGAAACAGCAAGGATGGACCGGCTCCCGGCACTATGCATTGTCACCTGGGGCCCAAAAGAGCTACCATTCAGAATCTACGTACTATTCAACCGCTCTAAAAAAGATGATGTCCGGCCATGGCCAGGTGGCTCAGTTGAGTTGGTTGTAATTTATAAAATGATGTAATTTCAAGGGTGAAGAAAACAATATACCCTGATGAGCAGAAAAATAGTAAGAAAAAAGGTTAACATATACAGAAAGTCTTTGCTTCCTAAGGGTAATTGAAACTGGGAAAGACCACTTAAAGTAAAAAACCAAAACTGCATAATAACTATTTTTAAAATGTTTACTGCAGGTTTCATATTGAACAAATTAAGCTAAAAATACTGTTAATTTTTTATCATGTACTTAAAAAATATACAATTTAAGCTATCCTGGATTCTTTATTTTATTTTATTTATTAAATTGATTGGGGTGACACTGGTCAACATGAACAGCTAGGTTTCATGTGAGGATTTCTATCCTGGATTCTTACATGAGCTAAGAATATATCAACAATGGGGCAAGCAATGGTTTTTGTTGTGTGTGTGTGTGTGTGTGTGTGTGTGTGTGTGTGTGTGTGTGTGTGTGTGTTTAAATTGGAAGCACCACAGAACTTCCCTTCACTTTTAATTTTCACAGTATAATCATAAATAATGTCAGTTTCACAAAAATATTCAAGGGCTTCATTAATTTTCCCAAGGGCCTCTTTTCAAGTCAAATCATTCTTTTTTAAAATGATTATCTTGTTCATCCTTGTCAGTTTTTATCTTATTGTCATCTGGTTTAATTTCACATCCTTGTCTGTCAATAGCTTTGTTTTGATTTAAGTAATTTTCCAATCAAACTTTCATGTGCTTTATCTCATAACTCATAAAATTATAATTTTACCATATAATTATTTCATTTTCATTCATTGTTGTATTGTCCTACGTTGTAACAAGAGATTGACCCTCAAAGATTTTGGAACAATAGGCCAGAGATACTAGTATTGAGTGGAGTTAGAAGTTCGAGTGAGGACTAATTTTTGTAAGTCATCAGTTCATATTAAATAATTTCTGGCTACAATAAACTATTGCCTCTTTATAAAATGATGTAATTTCAAGGGTGAAGAAAACAAAAATATGATTCTGGAGGACCTCTGTTAGGTAGAAGGGCAATATTAAGATTTTAGTCAAGGCATCAGGCAATTACATATATTAAAAAAACCATAAGAACTCAGGATATAGAACCTAGTATATTTGACAAAATTTTTCATTTAGTGATTACAAAAATGATCTGTCAGACTTATAAAGAGAAATCTTCTGAGAGAAGGAAGCCTTTGAGAAGAAGGGAAGAGAGCCAGGGAGAATACCCTTTACCCCTACATGAAATGGGGAGCAGCCCTGGGGCATAGAACACAGAGTTGTTCTGCGCACTGAACTAGATTCTCAAAGCAGTAGAGTAAAAATTGTCATTATTCCACAAAAGGCTCAGAACTGCAAATCATGTATAAGGCTTGAAGCTGAGGGGGAAAAAATGTTTCTATTTTAGAATTATAAAATATCAAAACTGAGAAGATGTGGGAGGGGCAACTGAGGACATGGTTCCCTGGTGTCCAGATGAACATCAAGCTCATTAATTATGTTTTTCCTTCTACCAAAGTTTCCCCTGCCTCAGGCTAAGCAGGCTCCTCGCCCAAGGTGACACTGAAGTGAATGGAGAAGCCAGCTATAATCAAAGAGCTGTCAAGGATTTGCTGTTGGAGTTGACATTGCCTCAATAACTAACCATCTCTGCAAAGAGTTATTGATAACTTTAGAAATCATAGCTAAAAATTAAATCGCAGTGTTCTTCCAGGATAGAGAGTTTAACCATATCTACTCATTATACAAAAAAATGAATAATTCATGAAATACACAAAAGGTATCAGCACTGAAGTCTTTGAGAGCGAAATATCCCCAATAAATGCATTACGTGTCCATTTCTATTTGGCTGGGTCTGCTTTCACGCACTTGGCAAATGCTGACTCTGAACCTGCAAAGGGTCAGACACTATGCTAAGAGCTAGGGAGCATGGAGGAAAAAGGGTCAGTGTCTCCTTTATACAAATCAACAGATGTATAAACCTGTGTGATCAGAGTGTTGAGCTTCCAGAGCACACAGTTTGTTATTCTATTGTTTGAGATTGGTCTTAGCATTGATTTGACAGACAATTTCTGCAGCATGGTCTGCGTGACTCCTGGTCCCATATACTTGGCATACGCAATTACTAGTACTCAGCCCCCACCCACAGACTGAGCTGTATCTCCCAATACCTGGGATAATAAAGGGCCCAACTAAATCAGTTTCTTCAGATTAGCCATACCATTGATTCTACCCTGCCTTGACAATCCACTTCCTGGTAAGTCTTATTTTCCTGAGTTTGAGTTCCCTCGCCTGTCCTTCAGCTCATTATTTGGTGTGCCCTATCTCTGAACCATCTGGACAGGCCATCCAACCCCCAGAATCATATACCTATTTCATGTTTGATAAAGTATGGTTAATAAACAGCTGTACCAGAATCACCGAGAGTGTGTTTTGGGGTGGACTGTCAAATATATATATATACTAGTGGCCTAGTGCACGGAGTTGGGCACATTGAAAGGAAATTAATTAGAACGTGGCCGGTGGGGTTGGACTGGGTGAGACAGACCGGACATGCCCTGGAGTCAACCTCCCACGGTCCCTCCCTGCAGGCCACACTTGGGGCAGCACCGTGGCTCGAAGGTTGTCTGTGGAGTGAGCGGGTACCTCTGGCAGGTGGGGTCCCTATGCCTGGCCTGTGGGGATCGAGCCAAAACAGGCTCTCCAACATCCTCTGAGGGTGCCTGGAGTTGCTGTCACTCGGCAGCTCCTATGTTGAGCATCTGCCCCCTGGTGGTCAGTGTGCCTCATACCTACCAGCCAGTCGGTCCGGTGCACAAAAATTTGTGCACTCCGGGGGGGGGGGGGGGTGTCCCTCAGCCCGGCCTGTGCCCTCTCACAGTCTGGGACCCCTCGGGAGATAACAACCTGCCGGCTTAGGCCTGCTCCCGGGTGGCAGAGGGCAGGCCCAATCCCTAGGTGCAGCCCCTGGTCGGGCTCAGAGCAGGGCCGATTGGGAAGTTGGGGGTACCGCCCCCTGTCATGCACAGAAACAGGGCAGATCGGGAGGTTGTGATGCCACCCTCAGTCACGCTCAGGGTAGGGCCGACTGGGGGGTTGGGGCACTGCCCCATGTCACACTCAAGGCAGGGTAGATGGGGAGGTTGTGGCGCCAACCCCTGTCACGCACAGAGCAGGGCCAATCAGGGGGGTGGGGAGCTCCCCCTGTCACTCATAGAGCAGGGCCCATCAGGGCGTTGGGGCACCCGCCCTCTATCATACACAGAGCAGGGCTGATCAGGGGGTTGGGGCGCCGCCACTGTCACACTCAGGGCAGGGCCGATGGGGAGGTTATGGCTCTACCCCTTCACACACAGAGCAGGGCCCGTGGGGGGGGGGGGGCGGTTAGGGCGCTGCAACCTGTCACACACAGAGCAGGGCCGATCAGGGGGTTGTGGCCCCGCCCCCTGTCACACACAGAGCCGCAGGGCGATCAGGGGGTTTGGGTGCTGCCCCCTGTCACACGGATCCCAGTGCCAGGTGGCCTCGCAGCTCCGCTGATCCTGGTGCTGGGAGGCATATTACCCTTTTACTATATAGGATAGAGGCCTGGTGCATGGGTGGGGGCCTGGCTGGTTTGCCCTGAAGGGTGTCCTGGATCAGGGTAGGGGTCCCCACTGGGGTGCCTGGCCAGCCTGGATGAGGGGATGATGGCTGTTTGCAGCTAGTCACACACCCTTCAGGGTGGGGGTCCCCACTGGGGTGCCTGGCCAGTCTGGGTGAAGGGCTGAGGGCTGTTTTCAGGCTGGAGGGTGACTGAAGCTCCCAACTGCTCCTTTTTTTCTTTTTCTTTTTATTCTGGGCCAGCTTTAGCTCTGGCTCCAGCTCTGAGGCCTCTGCTGCTAAAAGCAGGTATCTGGTTTGTTTGGGTTCTATAATCGAAACTCTGTATCAACTCCAGCTCTGAGATCCCGGCTCACTGAAAGCAGGTTTCTGGGGTTTTGTTTAGCTTCTATATTTTTCATGAAAGTGCATGGAAATACTTTCTATGCTGGGCCCTGCTCTGTGCCCTCTCGCAGTCTGGGACCCCTCGGGAGAAAACGCCCTGCTGGCTTAGGCCTGCTCCCGGGTGGCAGAGGGCAGGCCCAATCCCTTGGTGCCATAACCTCCCCATCGGCCCTGCCCTGAGTGTGAGAGTGGCGGCGCACCAACCCCGTGATCGGCCCTGCTCTGTGGGTGATAGAGGGCAGCGCCCCAACCCCCCCTCCACGGGCCCTGCTCTGTATGTGATGGGGTAGAGCCATCTATATTTTTCATGAAAGTGCATGGAAAGTGCATGTCTTCCTTGCTCAGCAATGACAATGCTACAACTCAGGTAGTTAAGCCCAAGTGTGGCATCATCTTTTGTTTCTAACTCTCTCCTTTCCATCTACTCCCCAGATCCTTCTATGCTTTATTTTTTCCATAGTCCTTATCACCTTATAATATAACATGTAATTTATTTACTTTGCCCAACCGACTAAACCCCAGCAGGTTTCTGGGGTTTAGTTTAGCTTCTATATGTTTCAAACTGCCAGCTCAGAGGCCGGCAAGGCAGGAGGGGAACATTGGTTTCCTCCGTCACTGAAGCAAGCAAGCCTCATGTTAATTTCAAGCTGCCTGGCTGCCGGCCACCATCTTGGCTGGCAGTTAATTTGCCTATCTCGCTGATTAGCCAATGGGAAGGGTAGTGGACGTACGCTAATTAGCATGTTTCTCTTTTATTAGTTACACACACACACACACACACACACACACACACACCCTGACTGGGAATCTAACCGTGACCTTCTGGTTCATGGGTCGACACTGAACCATGCTGGCCAGGCCAGAGTTTGGATTTTATGAAGTGCCCTCAAGATGGTTTTTACACTTCACAGGATCCATATTCTTTGGGGTTTCCTACTACCTCCAAATTTTCTTCTTCCTCAGTCTTTTTTGCTGGTTCTTTTGTATCTGCAAAGTCATTGCAAATACTTCATAAAAATATGTTGTAAAAACACAGGACTCAATCCTTGGAATTCCTCTCCTTTCTATCTGTATTTGTTTCCATGCACTTTCAAGGTTTTAAACACCACCTGATCACTGCTAAATTTATTGCTCTAGCTTGGACATGTCCCTTGAAATCTGACTGCCCACTTAACACCTCTCTTGAATGTCTAATAGTCATCCAACACATAACATCTAAGACTGAGTTCCTGATCTGCATCTCCAAACCCACTTTTATTGTTGACCTCTTCCTTGCTCAGCAATGACAATGCTACAACTCAGGTAGTTAAGCCCAAGTGTGGCATTATCTTTTGCTTCTAACTCTCCACTTTTCATCTTCTCCCCAGATCCTTCTATGCTTTATTTTTTCCATAGTCCTTATCACCTTATAATATAACATATAATTTATTTACTTTGCCAAATGTCAGTCATCCACAGCCCCATTAGAAAAACTAAGATCATTGTTTAATTTTTTTCTCACTGTTATATCTTCACTTCCCAGAGTAATGCTTGGTACATAGTAGGCACTCAGGAAATATTTGCTGAATAAAGGAAACAGGGCTTAACACATAGTAGGTATCTGATAAATATTTGCTGTACAAGTAAATGAATTTTCACCTGATCATTTTTGGAATATTTTTTGCCACCTCCCAAATTCCTGAGCAGTGCCCCCTACCCTGAAACTTTAAGATTACCTGTAGCCTATCTTATTTATTTTCCTTCTAACTCCAAATCCCAGAGTGGGAACCTATGAGAGAGTGAATGTCAACATGATCTCAATTTACCTGCGAGACAGCAAGAGGAAGGTAAACATTGTCAGCATCACTTATCACCATCATCATCAAGATATTGATAAGATAATATCCAGTTGGAAAATTTTGCCATAACAAAACATGGGTGTGGAATATCTTACTAATTTCAAAAGATCTATTTGAATCAGTAGACATTTAGTCTAAGCAATAGGTTCAAAACTGGCAGACTTTGGACTGGGTATATACTTGGTAGGCCCACACTGTCTTTTAATTATTCTGGCGCAATACCAATATTTAAATATGAGGAGTTAGCATGTAAAAATCCAGATCTCCAGAAAATTCTGAATGACAGACCTGCTGAGGCTGAGCCTGCACATTTCTGCAACAAAGTCATCAGCAGATCTACACACTGCTCCCTCCCGACAGGAGCGGTGCTCGCTCCAGGCTGCCGCAGTTGCTATCTTGCCGGATTCACTAATACACATTGCCTCTATGGTCTCTATGGCTCTTGCATTGGCAACTACGACTCGGGAGCCCAGATTTTTGCAAAGAGAACTAGTACTTAAGACCCAGACTTCTTAATGCTGTGAAACAAATCAGGAACTATATTGACTAAAGTAGTACACCTCTGGGAGAAGTCCATAGGCTCACTGCTCTCTTATTTGGGCTTATGACTTTTTAAATTAAACAAACAGAAACACTATACACTCTAATGAACTCTCATTGATGACATTCTGTGAGAAAAGAAACCAACCAAAAAAAACCCCCACTTCTTTTGATTTTATCCAAAACGAGTGAGGATTCAGAAGGCGGGAGAATGCCTCCCATCACTTTGAAAGGAATTTGCAGTGAAAAATCCTATTTCTCTTACATTCAGCACACAGCATGCATCTGGTGACAGATGGTCATTCCAAGTGCCGTGGTCTGTCTCAATATATAATGAAAAATATATAAACCTTCTGTTGCACAGCAGAGGCGTGCGGCTTAAACACCTGTTTCAAATTACTCTGATACCATAAACATTCTTGGAAATTGGAAAGGCCTGTGTTTTAAGAAAGTGAGAGATGCCACAGCCAACTACACTAAATTGAGTAGGCTTGGGTCCAGTGAGCAGTAAAAAAAGAAAATTATGCCTGCAGCTACTGGCAAACAGCTGAGGGTAATAATAATATTACTGAGTGGGAATATAGTTAAAATCTATTGCTGCAGAAATGCTGTATATTATCAAAGGTGTACTTAAACTAATGCTGTATATTTTACTTTTCCTCTCTTTTCTTTTCAGTGTGTTACCTCTGGAATATTTCGGGGGGGGGGGGGCAGTGGAGAATGTTAAGGTGGTTATGTTTTGATGTTATAATTAATAGAAAGGTTAGTAACACAATTATTATTCCTTCCTATGTCCACCAAATGATTGATCGCCAATATGACATCAAGAATTTGAACCACTAACATTTCAGCTCATCTAGAAATTCCATCTGAAGAAGAGATCTGAGTTCTTGGCAGTCTACAATGAAGTTGTCACTGCATGTGTCTGATTCCTTCAGGGAAACATCTGCCTATTTGAAACTCTCATAAGGAAGCACTGTCAAATTACCGATGGGCCGCACATCATCCAATCATTAGCCTGGAAGCTGGCTCGCCAATGGCATCAATGCCCTGACAAACAGATGTTGTCCCGGGTACCTATCTCAAAAAGAGGCCCCATGTTCTGAAACAGACATGTTCTGCCTTCCACCCTTGTGGGCATACATTAGTCATTTAATAAACTTTTCTTTTTTTGATGTATGAAATGAGAGGTAGTTTTCAGTTTATTGATTGACTGATTAGAGCATTTTAAAAGCAGACTTATCTTTGGACTAATTATGCAATTGAGTCTGACTTCGAGATTGCAGGGTTGCAAATAGCTTGTCAGAATGCATGTCAATTGACATTGCCTTTTACATTCATGACAGAGTTATATGAACACTGTAATTAGAGATCTGCCAAAATACACAAAATAAATTCAGTATTAATAACTGAACACTGGAAACCCACTTTATTTCCCATGTGTAAAACTTAGGGCTGATTATCATCACCATGAATCAGGTTGGACAAATTATTTCAATCCTGTTCCACTAGGCGAATATTTGTAGAAATGATACTCACTAGGTCATGGCAATTTCAAATGAATCAAAGTGGTATTTACCAAACTCTATTAGGATCAAAGCATTGTACTTGACTCTTGGAGGGCCAAAAATACAATTTCTGCCCTTATAGACATTATTTCTAAGCAAATAAGGATTATATTTATGAATTAAACCTCTTTAGGGGCTTACTAAAAGTTGAACCCATAGTATGAATGTTTGTTTCAACATTTAAAACACTTTTTGCTCTTCCGGGTACAGTGACTTCAGTTTAGGTATTTACCATGGTCCAGTGTTGGACATACCATGGGAGGCTGTCCTACAACACAGCCTCTAACAAAACTAGGCTGTCCCAAACCCCTGGTACTAGAATTACCTTTATACCAAGAAGGTTGGGAAAACACCCAAATTGGCATGTGGTGTATGCCCAAGCCGACTTTGTGGAGTTCGTGCTGTGAGCCCTAAACTTTCAATGAGGTTGTCTAAAATGAAAAAGCACAGCAGCAAGGCCTCTGGTGGGTCCATGTGTGCTAAATGTATCTATGACAGGATCAAGCGTGCTTTCCTTATTGAGGAGCAAAAAATCATTGTGAAAGTGTTGAAGGCACAAGCACAGAGTCAGAAAGCTAAATAAATTAAAAAATGAAGCTTTTTTTTGAGTAATAAAAACAAAAGTCTCAAAAAAACCCCACTTTTGCCCATTTTTACTCGTGTTTTTTTCTTTCAAAATTTTGTGTGTTTTTTAAAAAATCAGACTATCGGAAAGATGTAAAATGAAACAGAGTCCCTCTCAACTCTGCATTCACTTCCCAGAGATAAGCAGTGAATATACTGGCGTGGGGCCACAACATTAGTAACAAAGAAACAGAATTTCCAAAGGATGAGGCCCAGAAATCAGGATTTTAAAAAGATTCCCAGGTAATTCTAATGTGCAGCCAAGGTTGAGAACCACTGATCTATAGATATAGTATTTCCAAAGGTAGCTTCAATAATAGATCCATTACAAATAATTTCATTTCCACACTCCACTCTGAGGGTGGGTTCCTGCCTGAAACCTCACCCTGAGGGCAGGTTCTACCTGAAATCTCACCCTGAGGGCTGGTTCCTGCCTGAAACCTCACCCTCTAGGAAATAGCTGGGGGAGAGCGTAGCCATTTCCAACACGACCCCTGCAGGACTGACTTCCTTCTGGTTGGTCACAGTTCTGGCCGTGATGTTACACCCAGGGTTTTTATATAAGTAGATTCCACTGAATGGATATACCATATTTATTTAAATACTCTCTTACTGGTGGTAATTTGTTTGCTACAATGCTGCAGTGATTTTTTTAAAAAAAAGAATGACTTTCTAATTTCATTACTTAAAAATGGAATGAGTTTCACAGAGAAATGGGAAATTGCCCAAGCTTCTACAAGTGAGCAGGGGCCAGAAAAACTACCTCTATATTTACTTCAACTAGCCTCATTCTTAGCATCAGGACAGGCCCATAGAAATTACTCCCAAATATTCATGTATGCCCTGTCTTTGAAGGTCTTATCCTACTTGTATCTATAAAGTGGGGAATCCAATGGTTATTTGAGACAGGAGTATATGAAGGTTTTGTAAAGTTTATTCTCTGGATTGTGCCTCTCCGTCTCTCACACACATTTAAAATATATTTGTGGAATATTTTTATTTTAATTGCATTACATATTTTTGTTCCTAAACCACTTGTATATCCTGTTGGTGCTGAGAAAACCTAAAAGACAAAGAAAGTAGTCTGCCTCACAAATCTCTGGATATGGTAAAATTCTTATGACAATCTGGTCATGACAGCATGGATATAGCCAGGCCAGTTCCAAAATAAACATTTAAATAAAAATCAGAAAATACGAAAATACCTCTCTTCAATTTCACAATGACCTTTCAATTTGCAAGCCTGCTTTTAAACTAAATTTTCTGATAGTTATAGGAGAAATATTATGAGGAGATATTGGGAATAATTAGCTTGCCATTGTTTTGAACTCAGTAGCTTTAATTCAATGACTTGTTTTGGAAGGTCTTCCTTTGTTATCTCCTTATGATATTCAGGCATCCTACCTAATAAAGAGGGGATATGCTAATGGACCCTCACACTGTCACAAAGATGGCGGCGCCCACAGCCAATAAGGAGGGAATATGCTAATTGGCTTCACTGCCCTCAAAGATGGCAGTGCCCACAGCCAATAAGGAGGGAATATGCTAATATCTGCCCTGCCCTCAAAGATTGTGGCACTCACAGCCAATAAGGAATATGCTTTTTGACTGCCATGCCAGCAAAGATAGCGGCACCCAGTCCCCTCAGCCTCGCTGGGGTGGCAGGCGCATTGGCAAGGCTATTTATTTCTACACTGCTAAAAAGTCCCCCAGTCCTTGCCCTAACCAGTTTGGCTCAGTGGATAGAGCATTGGCCTGCGGACTGAAAGGTCCCAGGTTCGATTCCAGTCAAGGGCATGTACCTTGGTTGTGGGCACATCCCCAGTAGGGGGTGTTCAGGAGGCAGCTGATCAATGTTTCTCTCTTATCGATGTTTCTAACTCTCTATCCTCTCCTGTCCTCTCTGAAAAAAATCAATAAGATATATTTTTAAAAAAGTCCCCCAGTCCCCTCAGCCCCCCAGCCACCTAGGACCGGCCCGAGGCACAGGCAAGCCTCAGATGGTGGCTGCCCAGCCCCCAGGGCCGCCTGAGGCTCAGGTAACCAGGGCTGGCTGAGGCTTGCGCTGTTGGCAGTGGCACCAGCAGAGGTGTGATGGGGGCACCACCTTCCCCTGATGGCTAGGCCACCTCCCGCCCCTGAGGGCTCCCAGACTGTGAGAGGGGGTAGGTAGACAGAGGGACCACCCCCTCCAATGCATGAATTCTCATGCACTGGGCCTCTAGTCTTATAATACTCAGCTTGCACTCCTCCCCAATTTATAATGTTAATCAGACAAATTTGAGAGAGGGCATTTGTCACTCCTGTGAGATCTCCCTCTATTAATCAAAGTGCAATATAATAAAAGAGAAACATACAAATTAACTAACCCTCCACTATGCTCAAGCCACGCCCACAAGCCAATCAAGAGCAAGTATGCAAATTAACCCAACTAAGATGGCGGTGGCCACAGAGCTGGAGGGAGCAGGAGGCTTGGGTTGCCCCTGGTGATGGAGGAAGCCAAGCTTCCCACCTGCCCTGGACAGCCCTGGCCTCCACTCAAGGCTACAAAGTTTCAATTATAGAAGATAAATAAATCCCAGATACCTGCTTCCAACTGGCTGTGGCCTCCACTCAAGAAGGGGCGGGGAGCCTGAGTTTCCTGGTGCAACCCAGGTGGACCTGGGCTCCACTCAAGGCTACAAAGTTTCAATTATAGAAAAATAAATAAATCCCAGAAAAAAAAAAGCAGAGGCTGGGAGCTTGAGTTGCCAGGGGGCATGGCCAGCCTGAAAATGGCCATCAGGCCCTCACCTAGGCTGGCCATACACCCATGGGGTGAGGGTCCCCGCTGGGGGGCTTGACCAGCCTTAAGAGAGCCATCAGCCCCTCACCCAGGCTGGCCAAGTACCCCAGCAGGACCCCAACCCTGATCCGGGACAACCTTGAGGGCAAACCAGCCAACCCCCACTCATGCATCAGGCCTCTATCCTATATAATAAAAGGGTAATATCCAAATTGACCCTAACAGCAGAAAGACTGGGAATGACTGGTCACTATGACACACACTGACCACCAGGAGACAGGCGCTCAATGCAGAAGCTGCCCCCTGGTGGTCAGTGCGCTCTCACAGGGGGAGCTCTGCTCAGTCACAAGCCAGGCTGACTGCTGCCAGCACAGCGGTGGAGCCTCTCCTGCCTCCTCAGCAGCACTAACTATGTCCGACTGCAGCTTAGGCCTGCTCTCGCTGGCAAGTGGACATCCCCCAAGGGCTCCTGGGCTGCCAGAGGGATGTCTGACTGCCAGCTTAGGCCCGATCCCCCAGGGAGCAGGCCTAAGCCAGCAGGTGGACATCCCCCGAGGGGTCCCAGACTGCGAGAGGGCACAGGCTAGGCTGAGGGACCCCCCTGAGTGCACAAATTTTTGTGTACTGGGCCTCTACCCCATGCTGAAATATACACACATCTTTTCCCACTTATCTGATAATTTCCTTAGGCAAATATGAGATTTGGCTGATTTTTAGTAATCTCCTAAAGATTATTATGCATTTCTTTGGCTTCAGTTAATTTTCTTTATTCCCTAAGTCTCTGATTTTGCTTCAATATCTCCTTCTGTTATATCTATTTGGGGGCTTTATATTTAAGAAGGCTGTATGTCCTTTACTAGTAGTTTGCCTTCACTAGGACATACTTCCTGCCCTGTACATACAGTAGAACAGATCTCTTTGAGTCCCATCAGCTCCCCCGCACCCCTCAACAAAGACTGAACTGATTATTTTACCCAGTGACCTTTGGCAGAGAGGAACTGGGTAGGAGCTTTAGTGGAAGTTATAACTCTGCACATGAAAGCAAAATACTATGACCCTTGGCTGCACAACTTCGCATAAAAAATAAATAAGTATAGCCTAGCCATTGTGGCTCAGTGGTTGAGCATTGACCCAGGAAACAAGAGGTCACCAATTCAATTCCCAGTCAGGGCACATGCTCGGGCTGCAGGCTCAATCCCCAGTAGAGGTCCTGCAGGAGGCAGCTGACTGATGATGTTTCCCTCTCATCAATGTCTCTATCTTTCTATCCCTCTCTCTATAAAAATCAATGGAACTGGAGAGCATTATGCTAAATGAAATAAGCCAGGCAGTGAAAGAAAAATACCACATGATCTCACTCATTTATGGTAATAAAGAACATTATAACCTGGTGAACAAAAAGATAGATAAAGAGGAAGAGAAGCATTGAACAGACTGTCAAATTATAGCGGGAAGCCTGGGAAGTGTTGGGGCCGGGGGGGGGGGGGCGGTAAGAGATCAACCAAAGGACTTGTATGCGTGCATATAAGCATAACCAATGGACACAAGACACTGGGCGTGGGGTGGGGGTGGGGGGGTGGTGGTGAGGGCATGTGCCGGGGGGTAGGGGAGGTTGGGGGAAGGTCAATGGGGAAAAAAAGGAGATATATGTACTATTATTTGTAATACTTTAAACAATAGAAAAAGCAATAAAAACATTTTTAAAAAAAGAAACAAGTACACGTTAGGCGATAAGCAGTGCACCCCCTTTTACAATCTTTCAGACCTCTGCTTATCAACCTGAGCTGCCTATTAGGCTTATCTAGTATTAAAATTCTGATGTTTAGGTCATACCTCAGACTAAAACTGCCAAGGTGGTTACAATGTGTAGGCTCTTTTGAGAACCAGTGTTTCAGGGTTCAGTAAAACAGCCATCTGATATAAAAATCTCAAATCTTTGGAAAGGAAGACTGTACACCCATAGTAATTAGTCCAGACCTTTCAGCAAGGAAGGTGGAATTTCATTAGTATTGTTTAAATGCCTGTGACATGACAGAATCTGAGAATACATTGCTTCACTGGCTCCTACATAAGTCCTTGAAGAAGATCTCTGGTCTCCATTTTATAAATTAAAAGGCTGAGGCTCTGCTAACTTGCCCAAAGCTGCCAGAACTAAGATTCTATCCCAGGACTAGGATGTTTTTTGGGGCTACATGATGCTTCCACTGTTATCACAAAGAGAAGGGTGAACACCAGTCACCACTGCAGGTCTTATTTTATTTCAGGCCTCCTACGGACTCACCCCTCTTATTGGGTTTCATATCTGGCTCCTGAAAATTCCCCAGGAAGGGAGATGAAGAAGTGAGAGGGTTCTAAACACACAGAGAATTCTATTTTACTCAGAGCGGCCATTCAATCAACCTGGCTCTGTATCTCTGACATTCTGATAACAGAAAACAATTCCTTTTTCTGGCAGGCTTCCTGGCACATCAGTACCAAGTTTCTCATGGCACGTCCGCTTCAATTCCAATTTTACCCTAGGACACATGCACCTCAGCATGGTCAGCTCAGCAGCATATCCGTGATGGCAAAATTTAACAGCCTTTAAAAGTGAGCTGGATGAAAAGGATTCCTAAATGCTTCTCAGCACATCCATGAGTCATCTGCTTTCAATGGAGTGGTATTTTAGAATCACCCACTCAAGTTGACACCAATTCTGAATGGTGAGGTCTCACCCTTCTTATGAAGATAAGTTTCAATGCCTTTAGTCTCTTTAATGCAGGCTTAGTAGCAATGAAACTATTTCTGCTGCTGCCTGGCATGGGCAGATAGAAAGGTATTTTTCTTTAAAAAAAAAAATACTAGAAATCAATTTAAAGCTGTAGCCCCACAGTTTAACAAAGCTCGGTAAGCTATATACCTTGACTATATCACTCTGGCTTCTCACATAACTGCTTTTGTAGATCTAAGACTTAAAATTATTTTTTCAATATTCAGCAAGAGCCAATAAAGACTTGCCTAAAATCTTTTATCTTTTCATTTATACATTGGGGATAATACTATATATACTTCACAGATTTATTGTAAAGATTAAGTGAAGGGTGGGGGAAATTAGGGGTGACTCAGTAAATTGTGTGGCACTTAGCAAAATTCAATGCATGTTAGAATTATTCCCCCAATGTTTTATAACGTTCTGAAGTTTCCATATTTAAATAACCTAAGAGCACATTACAGTCAGAAAAAGGATTTCAGTAAACTTCCCCTCCTTGTACATTGGATATCCACTTCTGCCAAACAATGAAAGATATGCCATCCACTGTTTTTCCCTTTATCCTGGCTACCAGGATTCACCCTGTTGTTTGTGCTAAATTGCTTTTTCTTGGATCAGATAGAGGTTATTTTCTTTTTCTATTCATCTAAATATGCCTACCCCTCTTTTCAAAGGAATACAAAGCAGCATACTACAGAAGCATGAATTTAATAAAACAAAAATAAAAGAATCTATACCAAATAAATCAATACAATTTGTTAAGGAAAAATATGCATTTCTTGTCCTTGAGCTCTGAGAAATAAGAGCTTAGGGGATTAATATGAGAGAAACTGAACCTTGACCAGTCTACTATATAAATGGAAAGATGGATGGACAGATGGGTAGATAGACAGACAGAGTCCCTTCTTCCTACTTTGGCTTTTATCTTTTACTTAGTATTAAAAACTTGACTTATAATGTCAATAATTTTATTGCAAACTGCCTCAATCCTTTTGGAAAATTTATAGTGCCCCCCAAAAATGTACACACACTTTGAATAATTATAAAGACAGTGTTTATTAAAATACATTTCATTTTCAAAATTGAGGTATCAGCTATTAAAGTGTATATACATTTTTGGGGGGATACACACACACACACACACATATGTATATATATTTTTTACCTAATAATAGACAAACATGTAAAATGAACGTACCTTCGCTATGCTAACCAGCCAATCAGGAGAGTATGCAAATTAACCCAACAAAGATGGCAGTTAATTTGCATACATAGGCTCCAAGCGGTGGAGCAAAGCCCGACGGCCCCGGGGCCAGAACAGCGAAGCCTGACGGCTCCGGAGCCAGCTCCGGCCAAAGCCCGGCCAGAGCGAAGGCCTGGGTCCCGGGTGCCAGAGGCAAACCGGTGCCAGCAGCCAAGGGTAGGGAAGGCCTATTGCATGAATCTCTTCGTGCAACAGGCCTTTGGTACACATATACACACATTAGAGGCCCAATGCACAAAATTCGTGCAAGAGTAGGCCTTCTTTCCCCTGGCTGCCAGCACCAGCTTCCCTCTGGCACCCAGGACCCGGGCTTCCCTTTGGTCACCAGCAGGCACCTGGGACCTGGGCTTCCCTCTCAGCCCCGGCTTCATCTGGAAGGTCATCCAGAAGGACGTCCGGAAGGACATCTGGTCTAATTAGCATATTATGCTTTCATTATTATAGATATAAATATATATGAATATAAGTAAAATGCCAAAAAAATCTTCTCTCTCTCTCTTCCTTATTTTCATTTCAACATCACAGAATGAGAAACCAACCCAATTCCATCTGTTCAACAAACACTATGTGCTAGGCTTTATCCTGGGAAATAGGAGAAGGTCTCCTGAGGATGGGGTACACCAATAGCTAGAGTTGTGCCAAAGATTAATCCTCTCAGTCTTTGCATGGCTAGGATGGGCTCAGAAGCTGGAGCAGTCTAGGGTCACATATCCTACCACTGTGTACTAGACGTCTCTACTGGGTGTTTAACTGGCATGCAAACTACTACCTAATTTATCTTCATGTGCTATTCAAATACAGTCAACCCTCATTATTCAATAAGGCTTTATTTGCAAGTTTTCCTACTCACTAAAGTTTATCTCTAACACCAAAATCAATACTCCCAGATTTTTATGGTCATTCATAGACATGTACGGGGCAGTGAAAATTTTGAGTCACCTGATATGAACATTCCAGACTGAGAGTCTGCTTTCATACTTCAGCTCATACTGTAAACAACTCTCCCTCCTGTGATCTTTTTTAGTGTCACATCATTCACACTCTTGTGCTTTTTGTTGGTGATTTGCTATTTAATATGGCTCCCAATCACTATGTCAAAGTACTGTCTAATGTTCCTAACTGCAATATGCTTTACAGAGGGAAAATTATATCAGAAAAACTTAATTTATGAATTATAATGTTAAACTCTCTTATCCTTTCATTTGAACAATATATATTAAATAAAGTGTCTCTAACAAAAACATACATGTAATAAGGTTATCTATTGATGGGTTGGTAAGAATATTGGAACCAGAGGCTTATAGAAACCCACCCTGTATTTCCTGTAGGAGCAATGGGTTAGTATTTGCTAAGTTGGCATTCACAGTGCCTTTATGGAACACTAGAGGCCCGGTGTACAACATTCATGCACTGGGTGTGTGTGGGGGGGGAAGGGGGCGTCCCCTCAGCCTGGCCTGTGCCCTCTCAAAGTCCAGGACCCCTCAGGGGATATCCGCCCTGTGGGAGTGCACTGACCACCTGGGGAAGCTCCTGCGTTGAGTGTCTGCCCTCTGGTGGTCAGTGCGCATCATAGCGACCAGTCGTTCCACCATTCAGTCGATTTGCATATAGGGTTTTATTATATAGGATAACTAACATGGATAAAAAGAACCAACTGAATTATTTCTTAGATGTGCTATCATGTAAAAAAAGTTTTTGAAGAACTGTTCTGGATGAGAAAAGACAGACAACAAGCACATAAAAGCATTAATAAACAAAGTAGTTTCAAATATTAGATCCCATAAAGAAAATTAAATGGTGTAAAGAGAGAGAAGGTGACTGGGAGGAATGAGGCCACTTAAAAGTAAATGGTTGGAAAACTCTTCTTGGATGAGGTAGAAGTTGTGCTGAGCTATGAATGTAGAAAAAGCCAGCTTTGAATAGAGAGAGAAGAGGCAGAGGATTCCAGGTGGAGATGGTAAGCATAAAAACCCTAAATAATGATTAAGTTTATTCCAAGAACAGAAAGGCCAGTGTGGCTGGAGCACAGGTTGGGGGAGAGTTGACGGGAGGAGCAGGAGGCAGAGGCCAGATCATAGAAGGCCTTTTGGGCCATGATAAGGAGTTTGTATTTTAAATATAAATAGGAGCTATTTGAGAACTCTAAGTAAGCAAATTACATTATCTATTAAACATTTTTAAAAGCTCCCTTTGGCTGCTATAAGAAAAATGAATTGTAGCCAGGCCATGAAGAAAAAAAAGATAGCTGACAAGAGGCTATGGCAAGATCCAGATGAGAGATGCTGGTGTCATGACTAGGACAATAGCACTAGAGGTGGAGAGACATGAGTGGATGCAGGAGGCTGACAGCCCTTTGAAGGGTAAGAAAAAGACAGGCTTGATGGTTTGAGCCATTTGACAGAGTGGTAGTTTGGGAAAGAATACTTCTGGATGAAAGAAATCATGAATTCTGCTGGGGATGTCTGGAATGCAGCTTGAGATATGACTCTAAAGTGTTCAATAATAAAGACAGAGCTGGAAATATAAATCTGGTCATTATTGGCATAAAGGTGGCATTTAAAGATTTGGTACTGAATGCAATTGTCCAGAAAGAGGAGCAGAGAACTGAACAACAAAATCCTGGATCAAACTAAATTAAGCACAAGGAGAAAGGAAAGTCCGAGGGAAAACACACACACACACACACACACACACACACACACACACACACACACACACACACCTCCAGATGAAGGAAGAATGCAACTAGGGTTTAAAATATATTAATTCTCTCACAGGTATTAGAAGAGTCCTAGGATGATATCAATTCAGTCCTCTGTTATCCGTGTTATCATTATTTGCTTAATCAATCCCTACTGGTATTAAATATTTGCCTCCATTATTATGATAAATTTGCTCTTAGAATTTTATACTGGGGCGATTTTTGTTATTTTCTTAAGCCAACAAATATACAAAATGAATGCACGTTCTTTTGCTGCAGACAAATCACTCACTGCCACAAACTGCTAGAGACCTGTGACTCCCAGGCAATAGAAAGGAGCATAACAAGTAAGGTCACTCTTCGGGACACAGCTATGGCCCATGTTTGGTGCCCCTATGCTTGACTTTCCTAATTGTTTTTGGCAGCTGAGGTTACCCATTTCTATATTAGCAATAAAACACAGGCGCGTGGCCACAGTTTTGGCATATGTTTGACATTTACTTTGATATTAAATTATCGTAATTATTCAGCAGCCTGTCAATTCCTCAAGGGTAGGATTTTTGTAGAAGACACTATTCCGAACTTGCCATCACAGGTGGGCAAGGACAACAAACCCAATGAATGTTTTGTTTGTTTGTTATTCTTACTATCATCTTACAACAGACCTTAGGGGTTTTTTATTCATTTTAAATCATTTGTTGTTATGAACAATGGAAAACTAGGCTTGCTGCCATTAACTTGCAGGCCTGCCTCAGAGCTTGATAAAGATAAATGTAACACCTCACACAGCATTATTTTACTTCATACTGAAACCTACTTGAACCTGGGCTGACTACCTTCTGAAATGAAAACATCTCCTTCCCTCTGCCAGCACCCCCTGGGACCTCACTGCCACCCAACTCCACCCCATACAAACTCAGTTTTACACGTAGAAGCTTCAGACCCTCCTTGTTCTCATTCTTTTCATTTATATCAGGGCCAGAGTCTAACTTAACTTCCTATCCTCCGTATCCAGAAAAGCAGCCAGTGAATTGAAGGTTCTCATAAAATGTTGAAATAAATGGTACCTTCAATGTACAATTGCCCTGAGTTCTAAGATCTTTTGTTTTGATGCAGAACCTCTTACTCTTTTATTTTAATTAGTTAATTTATAATTTGTGGGTGTGTTTGTTTTTTTTTAATCCTCACCCAAAGGTATTTTTTCCATTGATTTTTTTAGAGCGAGTAGAAGGGAAGAGGAGGAGAGAGAGAAAAACATCTAAGAGAGAAACATCTATGTGAGAGAGACACACCGATTGGTTGCCTCCTGCACGAGCCCCTACCAGGATCAAGTCTGCAACTGAGGTATGTGCCCTTGACCACAATCGAACCCAGGACCCTTCAGTCCAATGGCCAATGTTCTATCCACTGAGCCAAACTGGCCAGGGCAGTTTTTTGTTTTTTAGGTCAGTATACAGGTGTGGGCAAAAGTAGGTTTGCAGTTGTGAGTGCACAGTTTATTCTTGTATTATTATTTATTAGTTATTGTGTTACTTGTTTGTATTACAACTGTAAACTTACATTTGCCTACCCCATGCTTTGTAGCATCTTCTATAGACAAGACCCTAAGTTTGGAAGAGTTAGCTTTTACAAAAAATCTTACCCATGAGGAATTGACTGGCCAATTGGCTGTTGAATAATTTAGACAATTTAAAAATATCAAAATAAGCGCCACACATATAGAATATATCTAAAAATATCAAAGCAACATAAAGAAAACAGAAATCAGCATGTGCAGGAGTTGCTGGGTGGGGAACATTTCTTTAAAAAGGCGGAATTTAAGCTAAATACCAAAGCGAGGACATAAAAGAAGGGCAGGGAATAGCTTCCTAAGTAACAAATGTAAGCAAAGGTCCAGACCTGGGAATGCATTGTAAATTTCAAGGACTAATGAATAGAACAATTTGTGGAAGTAAAAGATCAGTGTCCAAGAAAACAGAATAGAAAAGGCGAAATGAGAAACACAAGTTGGGCCCACGTCCTAGAAAATTGCTACTTTTCATGGTACATTGAAAATCTTTTTTAAAAGCAGCAAGAAGCAACCAAAAGCTTTGTAATTATTAAAGAGGAGAAAAATCAATTGGTAAGGAGGTGTTCAGATGAATTGCAAGAAAGAAGTTATTACTAAGGGCAGTGAATCCAGTGAGACTATGGTTCACATAACAGAAGAATTAGGAATTGTGAAAACTGGTAGGATATATCGACTAATTAAATATGGCTGAAGGAAAGGGCCATGAAAAAAGGCAGCATTACTATTTCCAGCTGGGGTAGCTAGGACAATGAAGATCTTACTGACAGATAAAAGGAAGTTAGGACAGATCAAAGGGAAGCTGTTTTTGGAAGGGAAGTATTCTAATTTAGACATTTTGACTCTGGTGGCTATTAAAACACTTCAATAGAGCTGCTACTTTAAAAAAAAAAAGACTTTGAAGAAATATCTACTAAGAAGGTAGAGATAAAGGACTGGAGATTAGAACAGAAACTTTTCTGGCCTCCAGGGAAGATGCAGGCAATCATTATTGGCCTCATATTATATGTATGTATTGAATGAAGCCCTGATTTTCAGCATTTAATACATTTTGATATTATTTTTAATTAATCTCTAGGATGATTCCATATGGTCCCTTTGATTCCCAATCACACCCCCCAAAAAAAATGTCTGATCTCTAAAGTACCTTTAAGGACCATTACTTCAATGAATGTTTACCCATCAGAAGCATTACAATAGCTACCAATATAGGGGAAATGTGGCTCCCCAGAGATCAGTGGGCTAGAGAAGACCTGGGTCCTGCTGCTACAGTGTGAACTAGCTGTCTCTTCTTAGGCAAGTGTTAAGTTTCTGGGCCTATTCCTTCCCTGCTATAGTTACACTAGGGCCCCAGTGCACGAATTCATGCACCTTGAAAGGAACTTGGGCCACGAGGCTGCAGGGGGGCACAGAGGGTCTCAGCCCATCCTCCACACCCCCACCTAGCCCCTCCTGCCACGGCCCCCAGTCCCCTGTCTGCCAGCAGCCCCGCTCCCCGCCTCTGCTGCACCCACTCGCTGACTGTGCCAGCCCCAATTGTTCCTTGCCATCAGTGTCAGTGGGTGCAAGTGGCGGCTGCTGCCCTGATTGCCCCTCAGGAGAAGGAGGAGGTGGAGAAGCCCTCAGGGGCAATCAGGGCCAGCAGCCACTGCTCGCACCCACTGACAACACCAAGTGATTGGGACCGGTGCTGGGTGCCAGCAGCAGGTGTGAGCGCCTGGTGAAACTGAGGCATGCGGGAGCAAAGACTGATGACAGAGACCAGTGCCCCACCTTGGTCCGGCGCCCCCACTCACCTGCTCCACCATCCCACCGCAGCCGATGCCCACTATGTTCCACAGGCACCCCTGGTGGTCAGCGAACGTCATAGCTACCAGTTGTTCAGTTGTTGCGCTGCTTTGTCTATTTGCATATTAGCCTTTTATTATATAGGATTAAGCCAGATAATGTAGAACATTTCTTTTAGTTCTAACACTTGTTTCTACCTAATTTCTTTGTACTAAAGCAACATTATCATACCTTATAAAGAAAATTATGTGTAAAAGAACCAGGAAAGAGAAGCACTTTACTTAAAGAGCTATGTGTCCATCAGGGAAAGCTGCCTCCCCTGCATTGCTTCTAGCATTTTTTGTGTCCCTGATGACTAGTTAAGGTAATCAAAGAGCTGCTCAGATATGCAACTACATGGCTGGGTATTAACATTATATTTTAACTAGAGGTCTGTTGCACAAATTCATGCATGGGTGGGGTCCCTCTGGGTGGCCTGCAGGGATTGGGCTGAAATCCACAGTCCAACGCCGCCTGCAGCTCCTACATGCTGCTCCCACTCATCCCAGACCCACTGTGCCCGCTGCTGGCTCACACCCAATCAGTCCCAATCTGGAGAGGCTCGCGCTGCCATATTAGTGCTCACCAGCCATGAGCCCTGCGTCTGGCACCCTCCAAAGGGGAGTGGCCTGTGGGATTGAGCTGAGACCGGCTCTCTGACATCCCCCGAGGGGTCCTGGATTGTGAAAGGGAGCAGGCCAGGCTGAGGGACCCCACTGGTGCATGATCAGGCCAGGGAGGAACCAGAGGAGGGCTCAAGGGTGTGTCCGGCCAATCTCGCTCACTCCGGATCGGCTGGACCCTAGCAGCAAGCTAACCTACTGGTCGGAGCATCTGCCCACTGGTGATCAGTGCACATCATAGTGAGCTGGTTGAACAGCCTTAGCATATCATTAGCATATTATGCTTTGATTGGTTGTTTGGTTCTGCTGTTCAGTCTATTTGTATATTACCTTTTTATTATATAGGATATGTGTGTATTTAATGAGTAAAAGTTCATATATGATTTTTTTCTTAATGTGACAGATTTTCCAAAGAAAATAGTCAATGTATTCTGTATTTTTACTACAGTATTGAGAGAATAACCAGAGGAAGGAAACCAATATCCACTGCTAACATTTAATGTTTCTGGTGTGATATATATACTCATTCATATATAACCACATTGAAAAGCCATATAAGATGAGTGCCATCTTGGTATTAGACATTTTACAAATAAAGAAGCTGAGGCTCAAATGTTTGAGTAACTTAGTATATAGTAGAAGCAAGATTCAAATGAAGATTTTATTCCCAAAGTCCTTCTGTTCCTATATCTCTACTGTTAGCCATATTTAAGGAATCACTTAATTTTAAAATGTTCCATAGAAGGCCAACTCTGGCATCCAACTGCTTGGTATCAAATCTCAGCTGCATGGCCTAGGGTAAGTCACTCTACCTCACTAGGCCTCAATTAAAATGGGGATGATGAGGCCTGGCTAAGTGGATGGCTCAGTTGGTTGAAACACTGTCCTATACACCAAAAGATTATAGGTTCAATTCCAAGTCAGGGCACATACCTAGGTTGTAGGTTCCATCCCCAGTCTCTCTCTCCCACCCCTGTCTAAAATCAATAAAAGCATATCCTTGGATAAGAATTTTTTTAAAATAGGGATGATTATAATAATGCCTACAACATAACGCTGTTTTGAGGGTTAAATTTGTTAAAATAAGTAAATAATTTACCTCCCTGTGCCTGGTATATGTAAATGCTAGCTATTATTATACCAGGCACCTAGCTAGATTTTTATATACATTATTTTATCTAATGTTTATAGCAACCTTTTGAGATAGTCAGCATTATCACCCCCATCTTACTGATGAGCAAATTGAAGCTCAAAAAAACCAAATAACTGGCCTAAGAAAATACCACAGTATATGACAGAGCTTGGATTTTAATCTATATTTTCATAAATCCAAAGTCTCCATTCCTTCCAGTAAACTAAGATTAAAGCAGATTTGCTTGTCAGTGTAATTAATGGTAGGTGCCACAATAGAAAACCCAAAATTTCAGAGGCTTAAGTAGAAGTTCATTGCCATTGTACAGCCTAATGACGTGAAACAGGTGGCCTTCCTCCAGTCTGAAGCTATACCACATGGAACACATGGACTCCAGAATCGCCAAGGCATGGCAAAAGGGAGATGGGGAAGGTGCCCAGCCTCTAAATGACTCAGCCCAGATTCACACAAAAACACCTGCATAAAACCCACTCTATATAAACACCTACTAGTCCAAATTAGTCACATGGCCCCAAATGACTGCAAGGAGGCTGGGAAATGCAAGGAAGCATATGGATATTTGATGAGCTTTGTCTCTGCCAAAATAAATTAGAAGAAACTATTGCTTAAAATAAATATTTGGATTCTTATATCTTTTCTTTAAAGAGTTTTTATATTTTGGAGAAACACATTATACCATAATTTTGAGGCAAACTTACTATAATGAACACCTATTATTTAATCTGCTCAACAAAAAGTTCCCCTTTGCTAGAAATGTTCGCTAAAACAGAGTAAGAAAGTGAGTGTCTTTTTAGTTTGATGTACTTCCAATTATTTGTTTTTGTTTTTACTTCCCTTGCCTTTGGAGTAAATTTCACAAAAACCTCTGTGAGACCAAACTCCATAAGTTTAGAACCTATGCTTTCTTCTATGTATTTTATTCTTTCAGGTCTTATACTTAAGTAAAGCTTCTGCACAGCAAAATAATCCATCAAACAAAATAACCAATCATATGGGTGAAGATATTTGCAAACAATACCTTTGATAAATGGCTAATATTCACTATATATAAACAACTCATATACATCAACAACAAAACAAACTAATGAAAACGTGACAGAGGACTTGAACAGACACTTTTCCCAAGAATATATATAAATGGCCAATACATGTATGAAAAGATGCTCAACCTAACTAGCTATAAAGGAAATGCAAATCAAGACCACAATGAGTCCTAGCTGGTTTGGCTCAGTGGATAGAGCATCAGCCTGCGGACTGAAAGGTCCGGATTTGATTCCAGTCAAGGGCACATGCCTGGATTGAGGGCTTGATCCCTAATCTGGGGCATGCAGGAGGCAGCTGATCAATGATTCTCTCTTATCATTGATGTTTCTATCTATCTCACCCTCTCCCTTCCTCTCTGAAATTATATATATATATTAAAGCAATAAGATACTACCTCACACCTGTTAAAAAGGTATTTTCAATATGACAAGAAATAACAAGTGTTGGAGAGGTTGTGGGGAAAAAGGAACCCTCTAACAATGCTGGGAATGTAGATTGACACAGCCACTTTGAAAATCAATATGGAGGTTCCTCAAAAAATTCAAAATAGAGGTACCTTATGACCCAGCAACCCCCTCCCCCCAATCTTTTGGGTATCTACCTGAAAATTTTTAAAACAGTCATTTGAAAAGATATATGCACTCCTATGTTCATTGCAGCATTGTTTACAATAGCCAAGACATGGAAACAACTGAAGTATCCCATGATAGATGGGATATATATGAAAACTGCTTAGCCATAAGAAAAGATAAAATAACCACCATTTGCAATGACATGATGAATCTTGAGAATATCATGCTAAGCTAAGTAAATCAGAGAGAAAAGGGCATGAACCATGTGATTTCAGTCATCTGTGGGATGTAAAACTGAAAGCAACGAATGAACAAACAAAATAAGCAAATAGCCTGGCCGGTGTGGCTCAGTTGATTGAGCACTGACCCATGCACCAAGAGGTCACCTGTTGGATTCATGGTCAGAGCACATGCCTGGGTTTAGGGTTGGATCCCCAAAAGGGGGCATGGAGGAGGCAGCCGATCAAAGTTTCTCTCTCATCGATGTTTCTAACTCTCCTTCCCTCTCCCTTCCACTCTCTAAAGTCAATAAAAAACATAGTTTTTTAAAAAGAAGCAAACAAACTCATATACCCAGACAACTGTATGATGGTCACCAGCAGGAAAGGGAGGTGGGGGAAGGATAAAGAGGGTGGGGGGGTCAAATATATGGTGATTGAGGGAGACTAGACTGTGGATGGTGAACGCATAATGCAATATACAGTTGATGTTCACAGAATTGTACACTTGAAACTTACATAATATTTTTAGTCAATATCACCCCAATAAATTAATATTTTAAAAAAGAAAATCAGTCTCTGTCCAATGCTAATTTTTATGTGAGCTTCTTGAGCTGTCAATAGCTACAGGGATTGAGCCAGTCTTCAGTAGAAGAATAATTAGGGGACAAAGACAAAAGGAAAGATAAGAGACAAAAACGGTCCTATTAGTGTCTAACCCTAATCCAGTCATTTCTGGAGCTTGGGCTGATCAATATTCAATATGGCCTTACCAAGCGTCGATGGCTCAGCTCTAGTCTGATTGAGTCAATATCCATCCATGGGACAATCTCTGTATCACTCTGGTTGTTAGTTATTTTTAATATTAACCCTGCCTTGGGCCAAGCTGCAGTCTTCTTTTGTTTACTTGGTTGGATTCCTTGACAAAATGTAAATGTCTTTTGTCTTGAACTGAATTTCTCTTATTTTCAACCAAAAAAATACTTGATTGCTTCATTCTAACCAAACCCATATAAAAATGTTTCCTTCTTATTGCTTAGGGGTTAATAATATAGTAAGAGTTACAAAATGAGCACTTTATTCTTTCAGTTATTCAATACTAAATTATACTACTGCATCTCAAATATTAAAAGATAGGCTGAAATCACGTTACAATGTTTAAGCTGGAAGATTTATGACTATTTTCACAAAAGCATGCTTTTCTGTCACGTCCATAGCAGCAGTCACTCCATTTTGTTCAATACTCTACCTCAAGCACCTAGAATATTGTCCAGTTTATTGTGAGTGTTCAATAAATATTTGTTAAATGAAACAATTAGAGCCAGCTATTGATAGAGAACAAGGCAGTCATGCCACATAAAAAAAAATCATGAATAATAAAAGCAAAACATAATATTCCATAGTTCTCTAGAACACTGGCAGTAACATGTTTATATCCCCTGTTTAATAAGTAGCATGTCTGCAGTTATTGTTGCCAGCACCATGCTCAAGTCCCAAGTTGGGGACTCTAAAAGGCTATCAGTCATGAGTTCCTTCATCCTAAAACACTGAAATATTCTTAGTCTTTTCAATGTGCTCATGAATAAAGAAACCTATGAAAAATAAGTTAATAGTGTTTTCACAAGTTGAACCTTTCCTTATATCCTTAAATATATATTTAATAATGACCTCGTGTGTGAGTGTAAATGTAAAGAAGGCCCCTCAATGTGGAGTTGCAAAAACTTTCAAGTCAGCATTGAAGGATGTGTCAGTTCAATTAAATGTAATGTTTTGCCACATCTAAAATACACTTCAATATTACGTTTCAAAATGTTACTCCTTTTATTCATCTTTCTTCCTAGAAAAACCCAAGTTTCTCTTATGTTTAAGATAGAAGGCTTTAGGGGATTGAAAAATAGAAGTATTTTATGCAAAATGCTTTATGCAAAAATGCATATTTCAACTACATAAGCTTTAATGAATAAGAAAGACAGGAATTCAATCTTTGCTAAATTATATGTTACTTCAAAAATTATGGTGATGGTGCTAGATAAACATTTCTGAAAATAAAGTGTCCCAGACTCAATGAATTCTAAGTTTATGGTTCATCTGTAGGATTAATGACAGGGCAAGATTTTTACCTTCTTTTCACTCAGCCATAAAGGTTGAATTTATAAGTTTTTATTTTTGTGCCAAGAGATTCACATTTGGAGAATTTCTTTGCACTGTGCTGGAGCTTCCTGTCTTAAACGATCATTATACACCACTCATCACTATCGATGTCAGACTGCCACAGGACCAGCTGCTCCTGCCTCAGAGAAAAATTCTCCAGCTACAGAGTGTAGCTGCTGACCATCCCGCAATTCCTGTACCATTTATTAAGCTGTCAGTTTGACTGGTAATGAGAATTTCCAGCTGGACTTACATAACAATACGCCTTTATTTTATAAGTATGAGCTGAGATGGGAGCTCCACCAGTTCCTGGGCAACTCTCACCCCTGCCAGGTCTCTTGCCCCCTGACTCCCTAGGACAGTGATGGCGAACCTTTGGAGCTTGGCATGCCAGCATTTTGAAAAACCCTAACTTAACTCTGGTGCCGTGTCACATATAGAAATTTTTTGATATATGCAACCATAGTAAAACAAAGACTTATATTTTTTATATTTATTTTATATATTTAAGTGCCATTTAACAAAGAAAAATCAACCAAAAAAATGAGTTTGCGTGTCACCTCTGACACGCGTGTCATAGGTTCGCCATCACTGCCCTAGGAACAGCCCCCATCCCTCAGTCCAAAAGGACTGCCAGAGCTCCAGGTGCCATATCCTTAGTCCAGGTCTCCGATGGCCTGCCTCTTTTTAATTAAGGTCATACACAATGCATTCACCTAAAACTCATTGGCTACAACTTTGTCATGCAAGGAGCCTTGATTACAAGGGAAAATGGGGTGCTACATGCCCCAATGGCTTTTACGTCATTGACAGTATGCCCAACTAAAAATCGAGGTTATCTCTAGGATGAAAAGGAGAATGGGTAGCAGGAGGCAGGGAGAACACCAAAGAGACGTTTGTATAAAACTTTACACTTTTAAAAACGTGCACATTCATTATCACATGTGAAGATGAAAAAGCTCATATTAACTTGCATTTTATTGATAGAATTGGAACTGAGTCGTAAGAAAAGTCATATAGTAAGGACCTGGTTGAAAACCAGGTTAGATATCAGTGTGTACTAGAGAAAGCTGGTCCACTGTGAAACAGACCAAGGGGAAAAGAAAGAAGTAGAGAGCTAAATTAGCGTGCTTGTGTTCTTAGTTGCCACAAGGACACTAAATAGACTACGATATGAGGATCGCAATAATAAGGAGGAAGTCAGTTGATGCTTTCTGAACACTTGCTTTGTAGCAGGTACTGTATTAGTAGCTTTATGCCTTAAACCACATATAGAGAGAGCATCTATTGAGTCATTCATCCGCAAAGCAATGGATGTATGCAGGTAATCTAGCTCCTATGCCAGTGAAACCAATTTTTTTCATTTGGCCTTTTACACTAGCACAAGGAAGAGAAACCTACCCTGGCCCTCACCAACTCACACCAAGTGTTTTGTTCTGTGTAGATCAGTAATGTTTGGGCTGTGTGGCAGAAGAGGTACACTTGTTTCCAACCAGTTTCTCTCTTGCAGACCTCTCCTAGAGAGCCTGGGAAGCTAAACATTTAATTTCACTTTCACTCAAGGGTAGGCACATGATGGTCCTGGACAGGTCTCTAGGTGAGTATCTCTAGAAATAGCTTTTCTTCCTGAGGTTAAAAAAAAAAAAAGAAGGAAGGAAGGAAGGAAAGAAGGAAGGGAAGGAGGGAGGGAGGGAGGGAGGGAGGGAGGGAGGGAGGGAGGGAGGGAGGGAGGGAGGGAGGAAAAGTCAGTCCTTGGAAGAAGAATGAGTTTGGCATTTCTATATTCTCCCTTCTCATAACCTTAATTGAAAGGGCTATGGGTTCAGTTGTCATCCAGATACCATAAAGGGAAAAGTCACCCCCCCCCCATACTGTCTGGGTGGAATGACAGAAAATACTTAGTTCCCTGGTGACATTTTGAATACCTGCACCAGTCCTTGACTGCCTACTATGAAATTCTTATTACGTGAAAAAATATTCTGTATTCAAATTATTCTTGGTCAATTTTTCTGTTGCTTGCAGCTGAATATTTTCTTATGAACAGGCGGGGGCTTGCAAAGCTCTGCTGGCTATTATGTTAACCCAGGGCCTATTAAAATCATTGTGCTGCTGCCGAAACCGGTTTGGCTCAGTGGACAGAGCGTCGGCCTGCGGGCTGAAGGGTCCCAGGTTCGGTTCCGGTCAGGGGCATGTGCCTGGGTTGCGGGCATATCCCCAGTAGGAGATGTGCAGGAGGCAGCTGATCGATGTTTCTCTCTCATCGATGTTTCTAACTCTCTATCTTTCTCCCTTCCTCTCTGTAAAAAATCAATAAAATATATTTAAAAAAATAATAAAAAAAAAATAAAATCATTGTGCTGTACCCAGAGACTGCTTCTTCGTGTCACCACCCCTTCCCAGGCACCTTCAAAGCTTCTTTTGCCTCCCCCACTGCTGCCCCCAGTGAGGACCATCGGGTCACCACCAGCTGACCTGTGATTCTGGCATCCAGAGGCTTTTCACTGAGAAAGGAATCACTCAAACACTGGCTGATACATGTAAGAAGGCACATCTTTACCTCTCCTGAAATTGTACAACTCATTGCTCTTCTCTTTTCTGTATGGACCAGGTATCATGGAAAACAAGACACTGACCTACCATAGTTTGCATGATTCCATCCATGCTGAGGGTCACCTTCCCCTTCCTCCCCATTGCCAACTCTCTGCCCCTTGTATGGAAATTCTCTCTCTCTCTCTCTCTCTCTCTCTCTCTCTCTCTCTCTCTCTCTCTCTCTCTCTCTCTCTCACACACACACACACACACACACACACACACACACACACACACACACGGGCAAGCTATTTAGAGATGCACTTCCATCTTTGTTTTGAGATCTCTTTAAATTTAAAATGGAAAGCTCTGGCTGTGTAGCTCAGTTGGTTACAGCATTGTCCCAATACTTAAAGATTGAGAGTTCAATCCCCAGTTAGGGCACGTATAAAAATCAACCAATGAATGCATAAATAAGTGGAACAACAAGTCAATGTCTCTCTCTCTCTCTCTCTCTCTCTCTCTCTCTCTCTCTCTCTCTCTCTCTCTCTCTCTCATCTGTCCTCTCTCAAATTAATAAATAAAATAACAATTGCTTAAAAATAAAAATAAATACATTTCAAATGGATAGTTTAATCCCACAACAATCCTGTAGGGTTGAAGTTATTATCCTTACTTTGAGAAAAATAATATGCCTAAATTCAAGCAACTGGTAATTGGAAAAGGCATGATTAAATGTTACAGATGATCAAAATGCTTTGTTTTTCCAATCTATTTCAGTTTCTCCAGGAAAAGTTAAATGACTTTTGAAGCAGCAAATAAATGCCAAATTTGTGGTACAGACAATAAAACTTACCCTAGGAACTCAGAGAGAAAAAATAAATGTCAAAAGGAAGATTGTTTCAATACTTAATCACCAATAAGATGAGTCACAATTACTTTCCTCAATACGCTTTGTGTGTCACAGATCATGTTGTCCTTAGATCAGCTCTCTACAACTATTACAGCCACAGAATGAGCAGATTACCCAACCCTTCAGGCTGCTTGAGACTGATTTGAGAGGTAATCCCAGGGGCAGAGACCTGCTTGGAAGAGGAAGAGGAAGCAGAGTTGCTGGACATGTTGCGGATAGTACCCCTCAATGACCTGTTGCCTGTTATTTGAATACCCATCCCAATGTCACCTGTGTTATGGTTTATAATACAAAGCTCTGAAAGTGGTGGCAACACACTTCACAGAAGGAGTGGAAGTTTTTAAATAAATGCAGATAATTAGAAATTAAATTTGCTCAAGAGACAGTATTTTTCCAGTGTGAAGCTTTGTGAACATGGTACTAGATTTCTTTGCTTCCTCATTCAATAAACATTAAATGTCTTTTATATGAGACACTATGCTAAGGTTTAGGCATTCAGAAATTGAGATCTTGTCTTTAGAAATCAAGAGTAAGAAAGAACTAAAGGAATGGAAAGAGAAAAGGAAAGGAGGGAGAAGAAGGAGGGAGAGTGAAGAAGGAGGGAGGGAGGGAAGAAAGAAGTAAGGGAGGGAGAGGAGGGAGGGATGGAGGGAGAGGATGAAAAACAAAAATAATATTTTATATGGAACAAATATGAATGAATGGTCAATTCTATCCAGACTTTTTAAATGGTAGATGAGGATTAATTTGTTCATGTATTCAACATATAATTATTAAAAATCAGGGTGGGTGTACTATATTTTAAAAAGTTAGAAACGATTTCTCTCCTAGTTCAGTTTATGTTCCAGTAGAAGCAGAAAGAAGCAAAAAACGTTTTCATGTCATCCTAGCTGGCTTGCTCCAGTGGTTAGAGCACCGGCCTCAGACTGAAGTGTCTCTGGCCCAGTTCCAGTCAAGGGCATGTACCTTTGTTACAGGCTAGGTGCCCAGCCCAGTTAGGGTACATGCGGAGGCAACCAATCAATGTGTCTCTCACATCATGTTCTCTCTCTCTCTCTCTCTTTTTCTCTCTCTAAAAATCAATGGAAAAATGTCCTCAGTTGAAGATTAACAACAACAAATGTCCTCATGTTCATGGTTTCTTTCCTGTTTTGTTTTGTTTTGTTTTGTTTTGTTTTACATGATGACTATGTTGCCTTAAGCAGGTCACATGATTGGATGGGCTTCATTTTCTTGATATATAAAAGAAGTAGCTCTCCCTGCCTTTCCTACCTTGCCAGGTTTTTTGAAAATATAAGAATAAATGTCTTTAAAAGTATTTTTTCTTTTGAATTGTAAAACATTTTACAGAGATGGAACTTTTTCCACTTGACCATCCTCAACCAAATAGAGCTCAGTATTAAACAAGAAAATTATATGCTAGCAAGAGTGAGTTCAGCACTGCAAACTCACTGTCAACCCTAAGAAAATCAGAGAGAATCAATGTGAAAAGCAAGCTTTTCTAGCTTTTGGCTGAAGGCAGTTTATCTTCAAAGCCTTTCCATAACATATCAAGATAAAAAGCACCCATTGTGACACCCATCTAATAAGCCATCTGCCCCTAGGTGACTACAGGAAGGTTTACCCTCAAACCTCCTCAATATATGCCCCGTTCAGCTGGAAATCTGGTAGCTGTGCCAAAGCACATAGAGGGGACAAGAAAATGGCACATTTCCATGCTTAGACAAACCAACGTCCCGGATCATTTACCACCCTGCGGACTGAAGAGCCATAATCTCCAGGAAAAACTCCATCTTCTGCAAAAAACAGTGGTATTTTGAAATTTTGTTTTAAATTATCATGCTATTAACTTCTTATTAACCTAAACTTTGCCCATGAAATCTCTCCTCCTGACCTGGAGCCATTCCATTCCTGGAAACGTCCCCATGAAGATACGCAGATATTATTTTGATCCCAACAATAAGACATTTGACTCCTTGCCTTTGACCTTCTCATCATACTTCTTCCCTAAGGTAGAAAGAATATGAGAAGGAAATCAGGGTCAGCAAAATATAGATAAGTGGAGAAAGCTGTTATAGCAAGAAAGAGTAGAAACTTGTTTTGCAATGGTCAGTCTTAACACACTTTTATTTATCTTCGTTTTGATTACATGTTTGGGTCTACTGTTAGACTACAAATACCCTTAAAGGAAATAGCTACATTCAACAAATAAATAGCGAATGACTATTATATTCCTAGAATTGGAATAAGATCTACTCCAAAATACACAGTAGACTGTCTCTTCCACTGAGACTCTTATAATGCAATGAGAGAGATATTACTTATACTCAAATAACTTCAAACTAAGTGAGCATAGAAGAAAAACCAAAATGCTGTAAGGAGTCAAAGGGAGAGAGCTGATATCCCAGCTGAGATACTGAGATGCAGGATGGAGGCAGAACACCAGTTGAATCATAAATGAGGGTTAAGATTTCAAAAGGAGAAATGGAGAAGCTTAATTCTTAAAAAATGTGCAAAGGAATAGAAGTCAAAACCTCCAAAAATCAGTTTTTAGAAGTAGTACAGAGTAAGTAAAAGTCCTTAAAAGGAGAAAATGGAAGTTGAAGCTTAAAAATCAAGGTACTTAATAAACTCAGTTAAAATAAAAGGTCTGATTCTGATTAAGAAAATGAAGAGCTTAGCATAGGTCTAAATGTGCATCAGTAGAGATCAGTTCTTTAATTCCATTATAATTAGAACATCTCTGTAGATTTTATTAAACACAAACCATGAAATGGACATGGAACGAGATATTTAGAAGTATTTCTGTACAGAGAAACCTCATTGGTTGCACTAAAAGATTTCACATACAAACACAATTTCCCCCATTCTTCAGTTATAACATTGCTAAAATATTTCCAAGAGCATATTGTAAATTTATCTATCATGATAGAGGGGTGATGATGATCTGATTTATAACACATTGAATTATAAATGATGGGTAAGATTTTAAAAAGAGAAATAAACACAACCAGTTCATTTCTCTTTGGTTTTCACACACAGAAATTCTATAAGATGTGAACATTTAGCATTAAGTTCTCTGTCACCCAGTTTTCATGTTGCAACAAATTAAGAACTGTCATATAAACTGGTTTTGAGACAGAATCCCTGTAAAGATTAAATACAAAAAGAAGTAAGATGAATATGAGCAGTAAAATGAGATGACTTTGCAGGCAGCCTTAGGAAACATACAGGAAATTTAAGTCAAATGTATCTTGACTTCCTGCATCAGGTAAGGAAAGACAGAAAAAGAGGGATGACCTGCCATATTTGGATGAAATTATGAAAAATAAAGCTAAAATCTAAGAACTTTGTGTAGTGGGAAGGGGCTTTCAGAGAACCTCTTGGGTAAATCTGAAAAGCTTCTTTACTCAGGATAAATAGAATAAAAATTGTCTATAAACTTTATATAAATTGGGTTTTCTTCCCACATCTCTAACATAGAAATACTCTGATTTTCTGAGACAATGGTGAGATCAAGAAGACATAACTGAATAATATAAAGTCATAATCGTTTACCATTTTATCCCAGTCAAAACAAAATATGCTCAATGAATGAGATAAATGTAGCAAAACCATACATAAATGTAGCAGTCATAAATAAGTTAAATACTTAAATTTTCCTCCATGTCAAATGTTTTGGTAGTAGCATAAAGTAATTTCTGAGTTATTT